>NC_043012.1:28795776-28803276 GCF_006345805.1 Octopus sinensis
TATATTATATATATATTATATATATATATATATATATATATATATATATTTAAAGACTCCGCCGGTTACGACGACGAGGGTCCCAGCTGATACGATCAACGGAACAGCTTGCTCGTGAAATTAACGTGAAAATGGCTGAGCATTCCACAGACACGTGTACCCTTAACGTAGTTCTCGGGGAAAATCAGCGTGACACAGAGAGTGACAAGGCTGACCCTTTGAAATACAAGTACAACTCATTTTTGCCAGCTGAGTGGACTGGAGCAACGTGAAATAAAGTGTCTTGCTCAGGGACACAACGCGTCGCTGGGAATCGAACTCACAACCTTACGATCATGAGCCGAATGCCCTAACCACTAAGCCACGCGCCCTCCCATATATATATATATATATAACGGGAAGCTTTATGAAAATAGACAAAAGACGAAGGCAGGTTTACGGAAATAAACAAAAGACGAAGGCAGGTGGAATACAAACAAACAATTGTATTAGTATGGCGCTCAGGAAATATAAATAAAACAAGTCTTTAACGTTTCGAGCCTACGTTCTTCAACAGAAAGATACACAGAGAAAAAACACAGAAAGAAAGAGAGAAAAAAAATATGCGTGCAGAGGCTAGCGAATCAACATGGCGATCTGATTTCGGCCAGAAGTCAAAGATCAAACATGAGACGCAAGAGCGAAATTAGGGGAGATAATAGGGTTGAATGACCTCGCTCCAACATAAGAGTGTGTGTGTGTGTATGAGAAGAGTGTGTGTGTGTGTATGGGAGAGTATTAGTGCGTATGAGAGGTCTGGACGTGTGTATGTATATATGATGTGATGTGTAAAGTCGTATGGTGTAGTGTAGAGAGAGGAGATGAGGGAAGGGGGGGGGGGGGGGAGGGGGAGAAAGAAAGGGGAGAAGAGGGGAGAAGAGGAAGGGGAAGGGGAAGGGGAGAAGGAAGGAGAGGAGAAGAGGAGGGGAGAGGAGGAGGGAGGATAGAGGGAGAGGGGGAGAGAGAGAAGGAGAGTGAGGGAGCAGAGAGAAAGAGGGAAGGGGAAGAGGGAAGAAGGAGGGAGGGAGAAAGAGGGAAGAAGGGAAGAGGAGTAGGGGTGAAAGGATGAAGGACTGAAGAGAAGTAGGGGTCGGGGGGAGGTTAGATGAGGAAGGGGAGAGGGGGGTTAGATGTATATATATATGTATGTATGTATATGTATATTATCTTATATTATATATATATATATATATATAGTATATATATATATATATATATATATATATATATATATATATATTGTATACAGTTGTGTATATGTATATATATTGTAATCTTCCAATACTGAAACACACAGTTCCTTCATATTTAATAAATTAAAGTATAACTAAAGTAGGAGATAATTAATGAAGTATAATATATACCCTGCTGGTAATTTTGGTTATATCCTTTATGTATTATTTCGTGATGTGCAAACTGATAACGTAAGTTTACTTTCAGATATAATCATTAGGTTATGTTTTGTATTATCTGAAATACAATACCCGCTTGTCGATTAATCCCCCAAAATTGAATTAATACTGACTTTTATCAGATACTTTGTATATTTATAGATAAATATATGATAAATAAGACCTCAAAGTACGATATGTAGATGCATATAATGCTGAAGGATTGTAGCTGATTGATTTGGAAATTTATTTTCCCAAATTACTGAAATTATATATATATATATATATATATCCGTAAATATTAGAGAGCCAACTTTGAATATGTTAACTCTAAGTGCTAGAAATAGCTCCAACCGGTAAAGTCGCCAACGATAATTCCACATAGAAATAGCACTACTATCAACGCTATGAAATTGAATTACAACTAAATAATGGACTTTACCGGTTGGAGCTATTTCTAGCACTTAGAGTCAACATATTCAAAGTTAGCTCTCTAATATTTACGGATAAATATGAATTTGTATCCCCGGTTTTTTTGTGCTAGTTCGCTTGGTATTAAAATAAGGGTATTATTGAATTAATATCTATAATTTTATTCACCCTCATTATTGAATATATATATATATATATATATATAATATATATTATATATATATATATATCTTCCAAATATATAGTGCGTGTGTTTTTATTGGCTAAACTGGCAATATGACCATTCCGAAATATAACAATATATATATATATATATATATATATATATATATATGAATAAAAAGTTAACGCAGATATAAAGATTTTCTAATTGTAGAAATGGAGTAGTAAGTAATTAGAAAATCTTTATATCTTCCTTCAACTTACTTCTCACTCTCACAACCTTACAGCAGTCTGGAACAACCAAATCTTAGTCAGTCAGTTGATGGGCTCCACTACCTCAAATGTTCTTAAAAATTAAATCCACATCTTTGTCTATATATCTACCTTCTCTATAATGTTGCCATTTGATTTGAAAATGTTTGTATTAATGGAAAACCTCTATAATTGGCTGATGAATACTCAGCATCTTAAATCTGTTGTAATACTTACAACATTTAATAAAATGATGTAGTACGAAACGATCGTACCAAATTACCGGAGTCATTCTTGTTGCTTATTTTGATCATATATATATATATATATATAATATATATATATATATATATATATATATATACATAGAGATATAAGCATGCGCAAATGAAGACATACAATAGAAATACAAAATGGCTGACGGTTAGTAAGGAGAGACCACAAACAAATAAGAAATAAGAAAACAAAGGACCACTGATGCGGTCACAGGAGTGTGACGAAAGAACTGGCCGAAATAAGATTAAGATTAATAAAAAATAAATATCACTGAAGCAAAATAACACCATGTGTTGTTTTTATTGGCTAAACTGGCAATATGACTATTCCGAAATATACAATATATATATATATATATATATATATATATATAATCAGGAACTTGACTGACGAAATAAAACTCCGAATGATCGTTCTTGTTTTTTCATGTCCCTTTCTGTAACATCGAACTGTCTGGATGTTTTGTTGTCGCCTGTCGCGTTCTTGTCCCATTTTTGTATTCTTTTATAGGCGACAACAAAACATCCAGACAGTTCGATGTTACAGAAAGGGACATGAAAAAACAAGAACAGATCATTCGGAGTTTTCTTTTGTCAGTCAAGTTCCTGATTATTCTTGCAGTTTTGCAATTAGTTTTATACTATGTGAGGACCAGATTTGGAAGCAGTAGTCCAGGCGACTGAGGACAAAGGTTCAACCTACCTACCTACCTATATATATGTGTGTGTGTGTAGATAGATAGATAGATAGATAGAGAGAGAGAGAGAGAGAGAGAGAAAGAGAGAGAGAGAGATAGAGTGAGAGATTACTATTTTAGTATTTCACTTGTTTAAATCACTGGATTCCAATCATGCTCCGGTCAGGAGGACGTTGATCGAGCAAATTGCTCTTGTTCTTCTTTTAAGGTTAGTACTTAGTTTATTGGTTTCTTTTTGCTGAACCGAAAATGAAGAGAGGTATACATAAACCAAACCCGGAGGGAGAAGACAAACTAAACACCAGACAGACAAAGACGCGCACACCACATACACTTATACATATTTGACGAGATTCTACACCAAATTCACACGAAAAGCACTGACTATTCTGAGTTTATGATAGAAGATATTTGTTCAACATGCTGCAAAGAAAAATTGACCTGAAAACCACATGGTTGCCAAGTGAACTTCATTACGACATAGCCATACTTGCTCCTGAGATTGCTTTTGCGCTTGTGTATGTGAGTGTGCGTGTGTGTATGTGTGTGTGTGTGTGTGTGTGTGTGTGTGTGTGTGTGTGTGTGTGTGTGTGTGTAGTGAAGGACACAAAATAATGTAGCTGGATATCAATATGTCTTGGAAAATGGTTCTGACAGGATCAAGTTAGCTCGATTCTTTGATAAAGAACAAAATCCTTCTCACTATAGTAATGTTGAAACAACGAGAGAGCCCCTGCATGATCAACCTTTTAGAAATAGTAGCTCATTTCCTAAAAATTTGCTAGAACACCTTTGACCAATAGATCTGCTGGATGAGCAATGATAAGCCACAGAAACAACACTATAGTGCCATTGGTCCAATGGTCTTTTACATATTTCGGCTGGAGATTATTTCCGAGAAATCTTTCTATACACCAATAGTTTCTCAAAAGAAATCATTATATACCATTACTGGTTGCCATTATTTTTACCCTACATCCAATTCACAGCGAGGTTTTCAACGGTAATTTTCCACTAACCACTCGTATTTATATATCTAGTCCCCCTTTGTACATAATGTGTCATTTGTGTGTGTGTGTGTGTGTGTATGTATGTATGTATGTATGGATTGATGGATGGATCTGCGTGTATGTGTGTGTGTGTGTTGTGTGTGTGTGTTTGTGTGCGAATGTGTTTTTGTACATCTACGTATGTATATAAATGTATCTCTGTAACGGTGTACATGCCAAGTAGTTTTTGTTTTCACTTCTCCGATTTAATCCTGCAAGTAGGGTCTCCAGATTAAATTTTGCCGTGATATATGGCCAAGATGTCAGTGAGAAATCTAACATTTTGACCTCCAACGAAATAACATTTTTCAAAGCCGAGTGATTCAAACCATGTGTGTATGAGCGTGTATGTTTTAGTGAGTCCGTATATTTGTGTCTGCTGGTGTGTGTGTGAGTGAGTGAGAATGTATGTGTGCGTGTGTGTGCACGCACGTTCATGTGCTTCCCCGCGTGCGCACGCGCGTGTGACCGTATGTGTGTGTGTATTTGTGCGTGCGAGCGCGCTATCATATGGTAGGGAGGCGCGAGTTGGTGATGATACATGATAGAATCGTAACGTACATCTATGACTCAAGCTGGTCGCACGTGGAGGGCAACAACAACAAAAACAATGATAACAGTAGCCACAACAACAACAACGACAATTTGATAACAACAACAAAGCAATAAAAGCAACACGAGACAGCAGCAGCAGCAGCAGCAACAGAATTATCAGCGACAGCAGCAACTGCAGCACATCGAGAGAAGCTCTATATGATTGTTGGACATGCTAAAAACAGCAGCCAAATATCTATATATGATTTAAGAGATGTCCGAGTAAACCAATATGTTCTCTCGATACACTAAGCAACAAAAAGAATGTTCAACTCTAAATGTCTTTGAATATAAGTCTGCACCATCAAAGCTGAACAACAATAACAGCAATGGTGACAGTGGCGATGGCGGGGAAAAGGGACAAGAACGGTTTGAAGGCTTCTGCTATAAGGACCATGTAGGCAGCTAACATATTTCAAGTATCAAGAATATGTATGGAATTATTTTTACATAGTTTCATAAGCTGTGTGTGTGTATGTGTGTGTGTGTGTGTATTTGCGTAAATACATATATATGGATATATAAATATATATATAGGGTGTCCCAAAAGTCACTGGTGGGTTTCAATTTCTAATAACTAATATATATATATATATAATATATATTATATGTATATATATATGTATATGTATTATATATGTATATATATATCTATATATATATATATATATTATATATATATATATATATATATAATAATATATAACTAGGAGGAGGAGTAAGAGAGAAGGAACGGTGAAGGGGAGAGGAGAAGAATAGGAAGGGAAGGGTAGGAGAGAAAACCAATATATATATATGGCAAATGAATGACGGAAGATGGAATATACGAGAATTTATTATTAATCACGACAATTGTTTCGATATATCTAGCATCGATCCCTCATGGGTGGGACATTCGACAACTGGTTCAGGAGCATCCGGCGGTACAGATGTATCTTGTCGAGTGATAAATAGATACAATCCGATAAAATAATAGTTCCGCAATGTAACTCCTCGTTTTGTAGAAAGAAAAGCAGCCAGACGGAGGAAATATCTTCATTGAATATACAAGATCAAAAATAAAATCACAGATGGAAAAAAGAATCACGGATGGAAAAAAGAGAAACGAACATGCAATCCAGCGAAAAAAGTGTTAAAAGTAACCGTTATCAAATATGGATGTATAAACGCCCTAGGCCCAGCTGCATGGCGCGAGTGCACTCGCTCATACAAGCATCCGCAAAAATGTGAGCATACATAGACGTGTGGTTTGGTGCCATCATGATCACAAAGCGAGTTAAATATCTACTTGGTGTCTGTAAGAATTGGGAGGTTAAAAGAAAATTTAAGTCATCCATACCTTAACGTAAATTCAATTATGTTAACGGCTAATCAAAATTCATTCCACTGCATTGCGCGAAAGTACATTTATATTCATGTAGGCATCTCGAGAGTCTCAGAAATTCTATTAATGATCTCGTTAGTCCACAGACTAGACAGAGATTCTTCAGAGCAGAAACGGCATCTCCTGGAAATTATATTGTATGGTTTCGCGTGCTTTACTATGAACCAACTTATGTTGTATTTCATTTTATGCCCTTTCAGTCACCATACAAAATCTGCCGAAGATGTTGAATATCTCTTATTGATTGTCTTAAAGCTGGCGACATGGTTACAATAAGGATTCTTAAATGAATCAGCTGTCTGACCAATGTAAATATACAGCTCTCCCTTTGTGTGCACGGTACATTTATATACAAGATTTATACTCAAACAGAGATTCATCAAAGGATATTTTGATTTTTCTCTGTAACAGTATTCATCGTATTTACCGACGTTGTTACTGAGTTTTGCAGTATCAAAAGTATCTCTACTACTACAATTTGGTCGTAATTAGTGTTTATCATTGTGATTTACACCTCCTTGTTTGGTATTTAGATGCATGTGTTCGCTAGATCCAGTTGGTGGGTTACTGAGCCTTTGCCGCATTTTGCTATTGTTTATGCGATGAATAAGCTGCTCTAAATTAGCAGAGCTGGCGTATGATGCCTTTACGGCATGCCGATTAAAAGTAACATGATAAAATAACATGATACCGATTAGATTTAGGAAAACATTTGTCCAAAGCGGCAAAAAGTTTTCCAGCGATCTTGGTTAAAACATGGGAACCGAAAATCGTGTTGAACCAGAGGACATCCTGATTCCTATAACTGTTGTTTGGCTTATTTGATCGAGTGTGTTGTACAGGATTGGAACAAGCAGTTAGATTAATATGTCACATGTGTCTATGAGTTTTCGTTGGTAGTTCATTGATATGACCAATTCTTCCTGGCCTGTATTCTTTATCTGAGTGAGTTCTCAAACCGTGATGTTGTGATAGTGTACAATGTCTAATTCAATTGGAGGAATTATCAGTGTTGTGTATGCCTGCTTCTTGTATATATTCAAATGTTTACGGTACCCAGTCCTAGCTCAAGCAGCCTTATAATAAGTTGCATGTGATTCGAAAAATTTATTAGTAGCGAATAATCTAGAAATTCTTGTAGAAATATTCTTAACTAATCCCCGAATGATCGAGGGTGGGTGACTGGATGCTACATTTATGTACTCAATATAATCTTTTAGCTTA
>NC_043012.1:28805776-28835776 GCF_006345805.1 Octopus sinensis
ATACCTACGTATAAATGTACATATACATGCATATATGGGTACAGGGCATCAAAAGAAAAACATCAACAAAATGAGACTGACCATCGTCTAGTGCGTGTGAAATTTTTTCGAGAATGCCTAAAAATCGAGAGTCTGGTCTTAAGGTACCCAAAACTTTTAATTGTTGCAAATTTTAAATTATCAAGCAACTTGCAAATATTTCACGATGCTATAGAAAGTATCAATCTTGACCTAAACAATCTATGGCAAGATTTCAAAACAAAAGTATTTCAGGCTGCAAGTTCGTCAGTGGGATTTACATCACTTAAGTCCTCAGTGACTGGTTCTCGGACAGATCATCAAAAATTCATGATCTACTTCTAGAAAAGCAAAACTTAGGTAATACACATCTTTCTCAGTCTTTTGATCCCCGACTCAAACGAAGCTTACAGAAAGCTGAAAACGAAAGTGCAGACTGCTCTAAGGGAAAACAAACAGGTATGGTGGAATGATAGAGCAAAAGGGGCATAAGAAGCAGCTAATAGAAATGATGCTAAGGGTTTGTACTTTTATGTTAAGGAGGTATATGGCCCAAAATATTCTTCAATAGCTCCCGTGAGAACAGCATATGGATGTTTGCTTCTGACTGACACCGCTTTTATTCATAAGCGCTGAGTAGAACATTTTTCTGCACTTTTGAATAGACCATCATCCGCTGACATGAGGATGATAGAAAAAATTGAACACCGCCCAGTTATAGAAGAGATGGCATTTGAACCAACTCCAAGTGACGTTTATATAGCTGTGAATAAGCTGAATAACAATAAGTCTCCAGGGTCTGATGAAATCTGCGCAGAAGTCTTGAAATATGGAGGTGACAAAATGTTTGAACTCTTAAATATATTAATTTGTCACTGTTGGAGAACTGAGAAAGTGCCTCAAGCCTGGATTGAGGGCATTTTTTCTTTTTTTCTTTTATTCTTATTTGTATATATATGTATATTTTTACTTTTATATATATATTTACTCTTTTACTCTTTTACTTGTTTCAGTCATTTAACTGCGGCCATGCTGGAGCAATGCCTTTAATCGAGCAACTCGACTCCGGGACTTATTCTTTTGTAAGCCCAGTACTTATTCTACCGGTCTCTTTTGCCGAACCGCTAAGTAACAGGGACATAAACACACCAGCATCGGTTGTCAAGTAATGCTAGGGAGACAAACACAGACACACAAACACACACACGCATATATATATATACATATATACGACGGGCTTCTTTCAGTTTCCGTCTACCAAATCCACTCACAAGGCTTTGGTCGGCCCGAGGCTATAGTGGAAGACACTTGCCCAAGGTGCCACGCAGTGGGACTGAACCCGGAACCATGTGGTTGGTAAGCAAGCTACTTACCACACAGCCACTCCTGCGCCTTATATTTAAATCTTACTTCATTATATTTTTAAATTGCATATATTTTATTTTTTATATTTACATATTATCTATATCTAATTTTTATTTATATTTGCAAAACCCCTCCTACTTTTCTCTTTTCTTTTATGTATGAATGAGCTACTCCGCGTCGGTCACCGGAGTGATATTTCATCACTTTATAGAGTGTTTGAGTATCGGTTTGGTATCTGGAATGGGATACCTTACCTCATGGGCAGGAGAGAAGCTCTTTAACCTATGAGAAGGAAATCTCCGAAATAAGGCCTGGGAAGATCCTGGTTTTGTTAATATTCATGTTACACCGGCGAAAGTCTTCTTGGGCCAATAGGTGGGTCAAGTGCAGTGCAAGCTACACCCACTGGAAATTATTCATCTGCACAGGTACTTCTTGCACACCAAATCTTAGTAAAATTATTGAATTGTTTGGTTGACAGAAACCTAAAAATGCACTTGTAACTTAATCTAAAATGTATCAGATTCAGTAAATGGCAAAAAAGACTTGGAAACGTCCGGGAAACAGGTATGGCTCGGCAGGTGTCCCAGTGTTTCACAGGCTAGGCCTTGTCGTCATCCTGCCAACTGTGGTCAAACAATTTCCAAGACAAAATAAAAATAAACATCCTTTGAATTTTCCTTGTTGGAACGTGCGCACACATCTTGATAATTTCAACAAGAGGCCAGAAAGGCGGACTGCACTTATTGCATGTCAGCTTAAGAAATATTCCTTTGATATAGTTGCGCTCTATATATAAATGCGTGCATTATATGTATGCGTGCGTGTATATATATATATATATTCTCTCTTTTCTCTTTTACTTGTTTCAGTCTTTTGACTGCGGCCATGCTGGAGCACCGCCTTTAGTCGAGCAAATCGACCCCGGGACTTATTCTTTGTAAGCCCAGTACTTATTCTACCGTCCCTTTTGCCGAACCGCTAAGTGACGGGGACGTAAACACATCAGCATCGGTTGTCAAGCAATACTAGGGGGACAAACACAGACAAACACAATCACATACATATATATATATATACATATATACGACAGACTTCTTTCAGTTTCCGTCTACCAAATCCACTCACAAGGCATTGGTCGGCCCGGGGCTATAGCAGAAGACACCTGCCCAAGATGCCACGCAGTGGGACTGAACCCGGAACCATGTGGTTGGTTAGCAAGCTACTTACCACACAGATATTAATCAAATTAATATTCAGTTTGGAATATTAATGGAGGTGCCGTAGCATCTGTGCACCCCCATAAATACATAGATACATATGCATAAACAAATATACACACACACTCACATACATGTAGAAATAGAGGAGAGTAGAATTTACATGGCTAAATTCATTGTAACGTTGGATTATTTCAACGTGTAATGTGGTTTTCAGGGGGGGCATGCAGTAAACCAAAGGTGATTCATTCCCAATGAATATTTATCTGAAAAGGTCATAATCGCAATCTTGCCTTGTGTACGAAGCTCATCTGTTTCCTTCCTGTCTCATTTTTATTTATAAATGTTGTGGATATATTGCCTAACATTAAATTTTCGGCAGAGGAAAATCAGGAGCTGCTCGGTAGGAAGCGACTGGGAGGAGAGATTATAAATGCGATAACATATAAATAAACTGGAAATATATAGAAGAAGATTAGGTAGCCATATTGCATACGCTTTATAGATGGAATTGTTATGTTAATATTCTATGATTTCTTAGAATATCGCCGGAAAATTCTAAAGAAAAGTAATAAAACATAGTACGGTGAAAGTAAAATTACCAAGGAGACAAGGACCAACACCAGTACGAACACTACAATCCCACCACGACCACCACCAAAAGAAAAACACCTCAAATAATAGAGGAAAAGGATAAATGCAGACAAAAGGAAAATTAACAAGAACGTAAAAGATTATAAGTAATAATAATAGCATTGAATAGTGTAGTAGTCGAAAGACGCAAAACAATATTAGTTGATGCGTAACTTCTCTCTAGCTTGTCAATTTATTTTCTTTTTATTAAATATAACACCAGCTCGGTAATAAATAGCTGATCAAACAAGAATCTTAATGAGGAAAGCTGCGGCATGTTTCCAAAACGCCAATCGAAATTAATTCACCTGACTAATTCTCTTGGAAAAGGTATGAAACATTACCCAACATGTGGTCTTGATATCAGTATCTAAAACAAAAATTGAAAATGACCTAAATTAAAAGATAAATTCTCTGAAATTGAAGCCTATGAGGTTGCAGCTTATACTATTAATCCGTTTAAGAAAGGTACGAATACCGAATCTTCTCTTCCTTTAATAAGTAGGGTGTTTATAACTAATTGCTCGCATCACATCTTTTTCATAGTGAAAACCTAGTCGTCAATTTTATATATATATTTTTTCGTCGCCCTTTTCAAGCCTTGCCAGGCTTATGGACCCGGTTTCCCGGTTTCTGTGGCGTATGCCCCCCCCCCCAGCTGGACGGGACGCCAGTCCATCCCAGCGTTACTCAAGAAACAGGAAGAAAGACTGAGAGTGAAAGAGAAGGTTGTGGCGAAAGAGTACAGCAGGGATCACCAAATCCTGCCGGAGCCTCATGGAGCTTTTAGGTGTTTTCGCTCAATAAACACAAACAATATATATATATATATATATATATTCTTTTGTCTTTTATTTGTTTCAGTAATTTGAGTGCGGCCATGCTAGGACACCACCTTTAGTCGCACAAATCGACCCCAGGACATAATCTTTGTAAGCCTAGTACTAGTTCTCTCAGTGTCTTTTGCCGAACCGCTAAGTTACGGGGACGCAAACACACCAATATCGATTGTCAAGCGATGGTGGGGGGACAAACACAGACACACAAATACATACCTATTTACATGCACATACATACATACACACACACACTCACACATACACACACACAGACACACACATATATATATACATACATATAAAAAGACAAAACAAAAAATGGAACAAGAACGTAACAGGTGACAAAACATTCAGACAGTTCGACGATACAAAAAAGGACAGGAAAAAACAAGGACGGGTCATTTGGAGCTTTCAATCTTTAGTCGAGTACCGGTTACTCTCTAAGACGGCTTTAATCTGGCCGGCCCCAAGAAAATCTAAGCTAAGAGCACTATATATATATGTGTGGTAGGGATGTATAAATATATACAGGGGTTGGACAAAATAATGGAAACACCTAGCATCATAGCATCATAATTTTCAAATATCTATAAAACCATCAAAAGCTTGTTTATTTTTATGTTTTTTATTTATTATTGGTGTTGCTTAATATGTTTTGCTAAAATTGCTGGGTTTTTTTCCAGATATCATCAGAAAAAGGTAATTAAAATTCATTATAATGACAGATCTATCGGACTTTCAAAGAGCTCAAATTGTCGGTACTCGTATGGCAGACGCTAGCGTAACAAAAACAGCCGAAATGTTTGATGTATCAAGAAGTACTATCTCGAAAGTAATAACACCCTTTGAGAAAGAGAGGAAAACCTCCTCATCGAAATAAAACTCCGGAAGAAAACCAAAAACATTCAGATAGGAACCGTCGGACTCTTACGCGAATTTTTAGAAAGGATCATGCACAAAGCCGGATTTCACGGGAGGGCTGCAATCAGAAGACCACTACTTTCAAAAATAAACCTTCCAAAGCGTTTAGAGTAGAGTAAAAAATCTGCAGAATTGGTCCCCAGTGCAGTGGAATAATGTTATTTTCTCGAACGAGTCATCCTTTACCTTATTTCCGACCACCGACCGAGTATACGTGTGGTGACAACCAAAAGAAGCATTTGATCAAGACTGCCTTCTTCCTAATGTTAAACATGGAGGAGGATCTGTGAAGATCGGGGGTGGTGCTATATCCTGGAAATCCGCCAGCCCAATGGTTTCCCTTTATGGCAGAATTAATAGTCAAGCCTATTTAAGCATTTTATCTGGTGAAATTCATCCTATGGTTGTGGAACTGTTTCCGGTAGGAAACGCAGTCTTTCAGGATGATAATGCACCAATTCACACAGCTAAAGTTGTTACTGAATGGCACGAGGAACATTGTAGTGAAGTTGAACATCTTATCTGGCCACCACAGTCCCCAGATCTCAATATTATTGAACATTTCTGGTGCCTTTTAGAAAAACAAGTAAGGAGTCGATACCCACCACCATCATCACTACAAGAACTGGGGACTGTTTTAGCTGAAGAATAGAGAAAAATATCTTTGGAAACAATTCAAATTTTGTAAGAATCCATACCGCGTAGAATTCGAGCTATAATTACTGCCAAAGGTTGTCCTACCCCATATTAAAATAAATTTGTTTGAAATTTTAAGATATTTCATTATTTTGTCCAACCCCTGTATATATATATATATATATATATATATATATTATATATATATATATATATATATATATATATATATGGTAAGTCAATATTACCACACCGCCAGTCCTATATATATATATATATATATATATATATATATAAATATATCTTATGATAAAAGGCAGATTTTCTCTGCCTATTCCCATGTTTCTTTTTAATACAATTCTACAATATAGAATTTCTTCAATTGGAATTTACCTATGATTTTTCGAAGTAGATTCGATTGGGTCATGGCATAAAAAGTTTTTTTCAATTTGACCCCCAATTAAGCAAAAATTCGAGAAAACTCAATATTTTACGATTTGCCTCTCTCATTTCAAGTGGTTTACTCCTGTTATTACCACCACACTTTCTCCTACTTTCTCTTTGCAAGTGTGAAACTATTAAAGTGAAAGTATTATATAACAGGGATGAGCCAATAATAGTGGTCATCCTTTTTGCTAGAGGAAGATCCGCTATGGTCTCATATGCTACACCACTGATTTTCAATTCATATTAATCAAATTAATATTCAATTTTTCACCCTTATTATGTGTGTGTGTGTGTGTATTAGCAATTCGTATAAAATTGCATCAATGACTTGAACTTGAATAAGTGGTTTCACATAAATGGGGATAAATTAAATAGGTTTGTTGTTATTATTATTACTGTTTGACTATTGTAATCACATTTGTTGGTTCCTCGTCAGGGAAACGTTGTTGTGTTCCATTTGTTAAATAATTGTAAACCGTAACCCTCCCTCTTTCGGAGAAGGGGCTTTGGTTATTGTTTCAAAATTGAATTGTGTCCCTGTTTGTGGAAATTGACAATATTTTCACCGTCTTTACGGAAGCATTTTTGTTAAAATGCCTTCGATAGAAGAAAGTCCAAAATTGAATTTCGCTGCAGCCGTACACGAGGGAGGACAAGATCCAATTGATCGAAATTGCAAGAGACGGGCCTACAATTCCAGTCTGTTATATATTTTGAGTATTGTTATCACTAGCGATATCAAGATATAACTTTGTATTTTGTATTTTATGTGTAGATGTATATATATAGATGTACATGTAATATGTACACATATATATACACATATATACATGCATAATATATCTACCCACACACACATACGCACACACACATACATAGGGGCAGGTGTGGCTGTGTGGTAACAAACTACGTTCCAAACACATGGTCCTGGGTTCAGTCCCACTGTGTGATGACTTGGCATGTGTCTTCTGCTGTAGCTTCAGACCAACAAAAGCCTTCTCAGTGGATTTTGTACGTATATACAGGCATACATACATATATATACTTGCATACGTACATATTCGGCATAAACACTCTACCACTACAACTAATAACTGTTGGGAACACTTTCAAACCTGCCTTACATTCGAACCGGAATCTCAGAAACATTGTCCCCTTCAGCGCCATGCTCAACTGTTCTATCCTGACATGGAGGGTATCAGCAATGAAATCTATAACAAAACACTCATTGACGTTGAAGACAGAATTTCTGAACTGGGTGGAAATGAATTGTCGACGTATGGCCTGCCACAAGCATTCACGTCAGGGTCAAATAGCCTTCCCACTGCTGTCATACGTGAAACAACCTACGACACTCAAGCGCTTTCAAAGTACATTGTTGAAAATGAGCCTAAATTACTTCCGGACCAGCTGCAGGCCTACAGAACCATTCTTAACAGTGTACGCCAACGCGAGGGACGAATCTTCTTCCTCGATGCTCTTGGAGGGACAGGAAAAAACATTTATTACAAAGGTTCTCCTTGCAGAAGTTAGGTAGCATCAGGACATTGCAGTAGCTGTAGCCTCCTCTGGCATTGCAGCTACTTTGTTACCCGGTGGCAGGACAGCACACTCAACTTTTAAACTCCCTCTCAATTTAGCAGCATCCGAAATGCCTTCATGCAACATCAACAAAAACTCAAATCAGGGACAAGTACTTAAAATGTGTTATGTAATTGTCTGGGATGAGTGCACTATGGCTCACAAGGGAGCTTTGGAAGCATTAGACAGAGCCCTGAAAGACATCCGAGACTGTCAAGCTCCAATGGGAGGTGTAACGCTTCTGTTGTCAGGTGATTTCAGGCAAACTCTTCCTGTCATTCCGAAAGGCATTAGAGCTGATGAAGTTCAAGCATGCCTAAAGTCCTCTACCCTGTGGCATCATGTTACAATCTTTAGTCTCACCACTAACATGAGAGCTCAGCTACACGGCGACAAAATGTCCACAAAGTTTGCACAGGACATTTTGACACTTGGTGAAGGCAAGATGCCTCTCGATGCTGCAGGACAAATGGAAGTGTGGTCACTTTCCTCTGTTGTTAATTCTGTAGATGACCTCAAAAACAAAGTCTTTCCCAACTTCACACAAAAGTACCAAAATCACAATTGGCTGTGTGAAAGAGCAATATTAGCTCCAAAAAACGTCGCTGTTAACAAAATTAATCAACAGCTAATGCATTCTCTTCCCGGCACTATACACACTTACAAGTCTGTTGATACAATTCCAGATATAAATGAAGTTGTGAACTATCCTCCTGAATTTCTCAATTCACTGGAGCCTCCTCGACTACCTCCACACATATTACCACTTAAAGTTGGAACTCCTGTAATGCTACTCCGCAATCTGGAACCACCAAGACTTTGCAATGGAACACGACTGGTGATAAAGAAAATGATATTACACGTTATCGAGGCGATCATTCTTTCTGGATGTGGAAAAGGTGATGACGTCTTTATTCCAAGATTTCCTCTTACTCCATCAAGAGCAGAAATTCCATTTACATTCAGAAGACTGCAATTCCCCCTTCGTGTCAGCTTTGCCATGTCCATTAACAAATCTCAGAGTCAAACCCTCTCTGTAGCTGGTCTTCTCTTGGAAGAGCCCTGCTTCTCACATAGGCAACTGTATGTTGGCTGCTCAACAGTAAGAACCAAAAGAAACCTTTTTGTATATGCTCCACAAGGAAAAACAAGGAACATTGTTTACAACGAGGTGTTATAATCTCAACAGCCAGGAGGTATATACATGATCCCCTTTTTTTTAACAAACTTCATGTACTTTCATGTATTTATATTAACATACATATATTTGTGTGTGTGTGTGTGTACCCATATATATATAACAGAAAAGTCTAATTCTTCTATTGAATGTAACCGGGCAACGCCGGGTATCTCTGCTAGTGTATATATATATATATATATATATATATATATATATATATATATACATACACATACTTATATATACATATATATACATACATATACATATATATACATACACACATATATATACGTACACACACACACACATACACACACACACACACACACATATATATATATATATATATATATATATATATATATATACTTTTAGAGAAAGTCCCTTGACTTTACAGTTTGACCATGTAAGCTGGCTTGATTTTACCCTTTGAGAGAAACGAAACTTCTTGCGTAAATTGGAGGGCAGAGGATAAAAAAACTACAAAACAGGAGCAAATGGGAAAACTTCCAAAACTAAAATTTTAGTTGCAAATACCCCAGCCACCACGATCATATCTGGCCGATATCGGATGAACAGCGGGATATCGGTAATCTTTTGCCGATATCGACCCGTCATCCATTACGACATCAAAACGGAGTTATTTTACGTTTTGCAATTCTCATTGTCCGTTCTTTTTACTACTATCATCGTCCATGTAGAAAAAAATTGTATTTGTAGCAGTGTTGCTTTTTTTTAACAGTACTCCAATACCGGGTGGACGTTGGATTGCTGTCATACTGCAGTTGGACATGGAATATCCTTGTGTTCCAAGCAGGGACAGGGGAAGCAACTCAAAATGTAATCCATATATTTCCACATCGAAAGCAGGGAAATTAATACCCCTGTCGTAAAAAACACGTGATTTATCTAGTGTCATAAATAAGACTAAAAACGCTTTTAAATTTTGGCAATTCAATATAACGTATGGGAAAATTTATAGTCTTTCAACTTCAGAAATCGTATGTTTCAGCGCAGAATAGTGCGCGTCGTTTTCAAAACTTGGGTCCAAACCGACACACATTTAATTTAATGTATGGTAAAATGGGATGAAAAGGATTATGGTGTTTACATTTTATAGCAAATTACTGAGTAGTTATCAACATTTGACAGATTATTCGTTTTGATGCGTCTAACCAAAACCAAACGAACATAAACCTACCACGGCTCAAAACATATTTCATATTTCTCAATGAAACCCTACAGAAATGGAGAGTTATAGATAGCCTGTCTACAGATTTCAAACAGAGTTCTTTAATAATTAGTATAACTAGAGAATCCCTTTTAGAAGTTCGTTTGTTTTATGTCTTGAAGTTTATCAACATATCTGACAGCTAGGATCCCCCCATGTTTGCTGAATTTATTATTCACATTGGAAATGGTTCTGAATATTAGTTCCCAAAGACACCCATGTAAAACTCCGAGTCCCCACTCACCATCCACCTTTCATTTTACATGAAAGTGCAGGTAGGCTGTCAGACATGTCCATAAATAGCAGTACAAGTTTGAGGCTCATAAGCATTTGTATGAGTTGCAATGTGTTCTAAGGCTATGTATTGACAAACAAATATCCACGTTATTCACTGTGTGAGGGGAAATACATGTAATTCCCTGTATATTTTTCATTTCATTTTGTACAGGGCACCAGTTGTCTCAGATGACGAGGATGATGATTCTGAATATCAAAACCGGACGCTTCAAAAGCCACATCCTGTCGTTCAGTTTCCAAAAAAGAGAGCATCTCAACCCCACTTGTCTTCTCCAGAGCCAAGTAGATAACCACAACCAACTGACATTCACAATACGCCAAAAGAAAGAAGTGCATATGTAGCTCCTCGCAACTTGTCGGGAAAATCTTAACAGTTGTTGAATGGTAAGTCAATATTATATCATCGGTAGACCTTAGGATATGTGGAAAATGGTTTCAAATTTATTTATAAACAGAAAAATAAAACATTTTGTGTTTGAAAGCAGTTCTTGAGATCATTCCATGGAGAACCATGTTTGAAATGTATGCTTTCACTCTGATCCATAATTACAGTGCTTAAGAAATAATTGGCAGGTAAATGAGGGTAGAGTCAAAAGAAAAACACATTTTCAAGAATTTTATCAATTTAACCTATCTTGTTTCAAAAGTATTACTTAAAAACAATAAATCGCATAAATCCTCCTAACTGGTCTGTTGATATTTATGTGAAGATATCATAAGTTTTAGCTTCAGATAGCCACAATGTTCCCGCGTCAGATGTTTTCTCTTTTGGGTGAAGAGGTACAAAAACTTCGCTTGTAGTAGCGTGAAGAATATAATACTGTAATATTAACTTTGGTGTCTTTTACTATTCTAGAGGCCTTAGGGGCACTGAAACAAGGTGCCACTTCCCTGTTAAATAGATATAATAATTACCCTTTCTGGAAAATGAAACCCCTACCCCTAATCACGGCAAACTAGAAAAGGCAAATAAATATTAGTGTTATACTAGACCTTATATAAGGCCACAGATAGTTGATTATTGGTTTAGCGATTTCTCCGATTCCAGAAAGCAACTGTGAAATGAGATTATTGTAGATTATGTATTATTTTCAGTATATCTGTAAACTAGTAGCGTCATATTCAGCAAGTATTTCGTAACTCCACTCTCCTTTTTTTTTCTATGTTCAATTTCAGTTCGGAATCAGCGGGTATTCACCGCAATTGAAAAAATTCCAGAGGACCAGTCCCAGCAGAGGGAAATGCTGCAGTCTATACTTCAGCTAATTCAAAATATTCCATCTTCATCCGCCATTTCAGGGACAAGAAATCCCCCCAACACAATTCATTTCCCTTGTGAGAGTGAAGAGGATGTTGAGGCTTTGGAAGCTGAGTTAAGTGATGGTGCCGTTCAAAATAACATGGTAAGTTGTACATTTTACATTTTCATGGTTTTACCTGCTAGTTCATTAATAACCTTTCTGCTCCTCTCTAACTGATCTGTCTACTTAGATGTGACTATTGCTTCCTTCATTCTTCACATGCGTGTTTCCATATTACACACACACACCAAAGAAACTCACACCCATCATTGTGTACTCATCTCGGTACTCATAACCTCAGATTCGGTTTGTTTTGAATGTATAGTAATTAAAGATATTTAAGTGCATCAACCTGATATTAAGTTGAAATGATTATTTAAGGTTCCAGCGGGAACCTCAGAAAGTAACATGGGGCTTGTATAATGTGGTTTACTAGTTCTATTTTACTGGTAAAATAAGGTAAGTCAACCATTGGCAGTTGGACATCATATGCATAAACAATTTAGCAAGTGGACATCATATGCATAAACAATTTGGCAAGTGGACATCATATGCATAAACAATTTGGCAAGTGGACATCATATGCATAAACAATTTGGCAAGTGGACATCATATGCATAAACAATTTGGCAAGTGGACATCATATGCATAAACAATTTGGCAAGTGGACATCATATGCATAAACAATTTGGCAAGTGGACATCATATGCATAAACAATTTGGCAAGTGGACATCATATGCATAAACAATTTGGCAAGTGGACATCATATGCATAAACAATTTGGCAAGTGGACATCATATGCATAAACAATTTGGCAAGTGGACATCATATGCATAAACAATTTGGCAAGTGGACATCATATGCATAAACAATTTGCAAAACTTGATCCTATTTGTATGTTGTCACTGTTTGTCACAAAATGACCTACATGCTAAAATTGACGTTGTGCACCATTGCGGAATGTTTTTACATTTTCCGGGGTGTTTTTGTGACTGTTTTTGAACAGTTCCGCAGTGGGATTTTTTTGTAGTTTGTTGATGAGTTAATTATTATTGGCATTCACAGCCATAATGTTATTGTCCAGTTTGGTGTGGAAAGGGAAGGATGTGTGTGTCTTGTGTATATGTAGGTTTTTTTAAATACCCATCCCCTCCATCCTATGACAAGACGTGAAATTAAATTGTTTCGCGCATGCATAGAATTATAGAATGGCAGACGAAAAAAAGTATCACTTAGCGGTTCGGCAAAAAGAGACCGATAGAATAAGTACTGGGCTTACAAAAGAATAAGTCCCGGGGTCGAGTTGCTCGATTAAAGGCGGTGCTCCAGCATGGCCGCAGTCAAATGACTGAAACAAGTAAAAGAGAGTAAAAAGAGAGTATCTAAACAGAAAACCTGACATGCCAGAAACACATTTTCAAAATTTCAATTCGAATTACCAAAGAAGAAATTAACCTCAACAACAACATGTTCATCATGGAGAAAACACTTTAAATTCACTTCTTGTCATAAGGTGGAGGGGACGGGCGTTGTTTATTTTATTTATTTATTTATTTTGTTTTTTCTTGAAAAATTGAAATTTTACAGATTTTTTTCAGAACCATAATCTCCGTATTTTTCCTCAAACAATTTTTAAAAAAAGTGAAATTTCAAGAAATTTAAGGAGAGGTGGGGGTGAGGGGGGGGGGTAAATTTTGAAATGCAGATTCTTTTGCAGATTCGGAATCTCCACCCTCGATATAGTGTGTTCCTGTAAAAAGAAAACAAAAAAAAAATCGCAAAGGGGCTGCGGTCCCTGATTCGCCAATATATGTATATATATATGATACTAGGAGAGATAATCGAGGTTGCTTGGGATTAAGATGGTATAGTATTTTATTGTTTAACTTGATTTGGGCCCGTAACTGTCGTAACTGTGGCCATACCGGAGCACCGCATTTAGTCGCGGTTTGTTTTGCTAAACTACGAGGACGTAAACGCAGCAACATTGGTTGTCAAGCAATGGTGGGGGTGCAAGCACACAGACACAGGCAAACACAGACACACACACACACAAACTCACATACCTATATATATATATATATATATATAGTGACAAACTCGTAAAAAAGGCACACCACCTAAGTCTAGATATAAATTCGCTGGTCTTATGCAGGAGAGTTTCCATGTATAAGTTCTTCGATGGAATAGGAATATTCCTGGTAGAAATTCCCAAGTATTGTTTCTCCATTATATCCAATCTGTATTGTAGAGCTCCTAAGAGTCGAATAAATATTTATATCCAGACTTAGGTGGCGTGCCTTTTTTACGAGTTTTAGCGTAAATTCAAGGTGTTCTATATGCAACATTGATTCTCTTATATATTTATATATTTTTATATGATGTTTATATATTTATATATTACTATATTTTTAAACGTCGGGCTTTATATCTGTTCTGTAGATATAAATGAATATATGAATATATGTGTTTGATCTTTCTGTGGATTTTGTAGTGTTCTTGTAGTTGCTGCTCATATTGCCTCCCCTCGGATTAAGAAGTATATATATATATAGATATCAATAATAATGTTGAAGTAGTAGCTTTTATCTGCTATTTCTAAACTTCGGTATGTGGTGAAGCAAATATTTTTTGCTGAACCCTAATTATAATTATACTCATAATTATAGAATTTTTGTATAATTTTAACGATAATTGTTCTTTTAACATACCTCCTCTACTGAAGAGGCGAATGGGAGAGTAGAGATATGATTTTACATTTTTCATATCTCTCTAACTCCGAAACTCGTTAATCAAAGCCGGGTGGATTCGTTATTTTTTTCTCTTTACCTGCGTGAGTTATCGAGTATTGCTGTCTGGGAGATGTTCTTATGGAAGTGAAATAGTAATTTTTAACTGCTATTTCTAAATTTCGGTATGTGGTGAAGCAAATATTTTTGCTGAACCCTAAATATATTTATACTCATAATTATAAAAATTATTATTATTATTATATATATGTAAATTTCTATATATATATATATATATATATATATATATATATATAGATAGATAAGAAAGTTGGTCTGTGAAAGCACGTGGGTGAATATATAGAAAATAGTAAAGAGTGAAAAAACTACAGAAGACTTAAATGTTAAAAAATATATATATTTGCGTCAATATGTCTGAAGAATATTAGAAAATTTTTAAAAACATATTTTTCTCTTATAATGACATAATTTAAAAGAAAGAATTCTTCCAAAAATATAGTGCAACTTTCAAAAATAAATTGGGTACAAATAATCCCTTCCTTAAGAAAATTACAAAATATAAAAAAGAAAAACCAAACAACCCACGAACAACCCCCAACTATCCTCCATACACTAAAAACAGAAATCACCCACAACCAACCTTTGCAAACCACGCAAGACCTAACAGGGAACTAGCTGACAGACGTCGCGTCTATGAAATAAATTACACCAAAAACAGAACACACCAACAACATCCTAATACCAGACCCAACCACCATACAGCACAAAACGACACTAGAATAAGAAATACACCACACACAAGTCGCTACTACTCCATGAACCAAAATTACAGGTCCCCACTAAACACAAGACAAACGCAAAACAACACTATATCAAGCAACATCCCACATACAAGCAGTTCGAAACAAAAATATTTCTCATACAGAAATTTTACACACACCACAAACAAAAACAACCATAGATTCCCACACACACACAACGATCGGGGGCAACAATACCACCACTCCCCCGACCCAATATCACACAACCTCACAGACAACTCATACAAACAAAATTACACCCAACATTTTTTAGCCAGGGACCAGGGACACCAGGACACAGGCTGGAACCTAGTAATAAGGAAAAACCGAAGATAATCAATCTTTCAACCAAACCTCTTTCTAACATAAAAATTGACATCCTCTCAAAAGGGCTCAAATTTACACCAACTCCACGCAGAGCCAACCTAAATGAAATCAAGGATAATATAACAGAATTTTGCAGAAAATTAAGACTAGCAGAAGCATCAACCAGTTTCAATACTGAAGATGAATCACTAGTCAAGAACAAAAGTGAACACATCCCATACAGAGGAAGAAATAAAGATCTAGACGAATTCTGTAACCACATTGAGAACTTTCCCTACCATCCTATACATAAACAGAAAGTTAACTCAAATTTTAACTCTACACAATGGAAAGAACTGATAGAACTTCAAAATGATAAGAATATAACCATTATGGAAGCAGACAAGGGAAATGCAGTTGTAATAATGGATACATCATACTACAGAAATCTTGTAATTTCCTTGCTTGATGACGACCTACATTATGAAAAAATTACCAACTACACCCCATAAAAAATAATGAAAACTCTATCTTCACTAATTAAAACCCATGAAAAGGAACTAACAACCAAAGAGATTGACTTCCTAACAAACTTTAAATGCAAACCTAGCCTTTTCTATGGTCTGCCAAAAATTCATAATAGTCAAATTATAAATGAAACCATTAAAAAATCACCAAAGACTTACATACACACACCTAACCCGGGTGACCTAAAACTACGACCCATTGTAGCTGGCCCAACCTGTGAAACACACAGACTAAGTCTACTTATGGACATCCTCCTGAAACCCTTCCTTAAACATATCGATAGCCATATCAGAGATGACTTAGTTAAACCACCTTCCAAAAAAAGCCAAGGAAGAAACAATCCTGGTTTCATTTGATGTAGTTAACTTATATACCAGTATACCTCATAATTATGGACTGGAGGCAATACAGTTCTGGTTAGACCAATTTCCGGAAGAAATACCAAAAAGGATCAGTAAAGAATTCATTACTAAATCAATTGAATTCATCCTACACAATAACCACTTCATGTTTGACAATATATTTTACCGTAAAAAATCCGGAATTGCTATGGGTACAAGGGCAGCACCAGTCATTGCGAACTTAACAATGGGATACATGGAAATAATCATTTACCAGGAATCTTTATCAATCCTTGGAAACCCCCTCTCTCAATACATAAAAGAGAATTGGAAACGATTCTTAGACGATTGTTTTATTCTCTGGAATGAAAACAAAGATAAACTCCTAAAATTTAAAAACCTATTGAACAGCATAAACCCAAATATACAGTTCACAATGGAATACAACCAAAAGGAGCTCCCGTTCTTGGATATACTAATTAAAAAAATTAACCTTAAAATAGAAACAGACATTTTTTACAAAGCCACAGACGCCAAACAATACCTTCTTTTTAATTCATGCCACCCAAGACACACTAAAACAAACATCCCCTTCAACCTTGCAAGAAGGATATGCACAATAGTGTCAGAACAAATACCAGGAACTTTAGACTGCAAGAACTCAAAAACACCCTAATTGACAGACATTACCCAGCTCAACTCATAGAGGATGGGATCAGACGTGCAACAGAAATCAACATAGAAACTTTAAGAAAAGTTCAACACAACAACACACCTTCCCCGAAAATACTACCTTACATATCTACATACAACCCCAGAAACAAAGAAGCCTTCACCATCATCACCCAGAATTTACCAATACTTCATAAAGACCCCAAATTAAAGGAAATTCTAAACATACACCAAATCATTAAAAGCTACAAACAGCCTAAATCACTCAAAAAGATTCTCACAAAGGCAAAATTGTCTTCTGAAATTACGGATGCAAAAGTAAAAGAATGTGGTAGATCGAACTGTGCAACATGTCCTAACCTGCTAGAAGGATCAGAATTCCTCTTTAAAGAGGGACAGAAATTCAAGATCAAATCTAACTTTACTTGTGCCTCTGAAAAAATTTATGTCATAAAATGCTCGGGCTGCCACCAAGACTACGTGGGTTCCACGGGACTATCACTCAGACGTAGATGCACACTGCATCGACAACACATTGCATTCCCAGAATATAGAATGATACCTTTTAGTGAGCACATTGAGAAATGCGCAAAGCAACTACTACCACAATTTTTAATCTTTCCATTTTACCAATGTGCTTTCGGATCATCAACACAAATTGGACTAAACAAGGAAACATTCTTCATTGAAAAGTACAAGCCCAGACTCAACCATCCGAACATACTGATACAGAGAAATTCACACCAAGGGAAAGGAAAAAAATTTTAAGCGATTATCTCCCTTACACCGGAAGAAATCACTCACTACCTTCCCTTATTTAGAACTCTCCTGAACATAAACATAACGAAAACTCTATTCAACATAAACATAACGTCGCAAGAAATTTGAAAAGCTACACGCGAAACCGGTCTTTCTTTTAAATTATGTCATTATAAGAGAAAAAAAAAAAAATTTTCTAATATTCTTCAGACATATCGACGCAAATATATATATTTTTTAACATTTAAGCCTTCTGTAGTTTTTTCACTCTTTACTATTTTATATATATATATATATATATTATATATATATATATATATATATATATATATATATATATATATATATATACATGTATATATATAACTATAATAATAATAATATAATAATAATAATAATAATAATAATAATAATAATAATAATAATAATAATAATAATATATGCAGGAAAAGTCGGTAATGACACAAGGAACAGATTATGAAATATTGGTAGTGATCCGGGAATTTTTATGGATTCTTGAAGGATTTTTCATTTGTTATATTTACTTTACATGAAGTATTACAATGTTACGTTCTTTGATTATCTCCCTTGAAAACACATTCATCGTTTGCACGTAACCTATGGTGGCGTTGCTGTTTCCAAAGTTTATTTTCGTTTCTCTATTAGTAATTTTACTCGCGTATGTATCTTAAAATGAGCTGCTTGGCGGGGGTCTGCGGAGGATGACATGACAAGCCTTGACTATTGGGATCGAGTCAAAAAGGTCAGACTTTGCTCCCTCCACCGCAACTGTGAGCTCTATTTCATCTGTATGATGTGGAAAATATTCCATGAACATTGCCCATCTTTAAAATTCGTCCGAGGCTTGGCCCCCGTGCCATCCGTCCACTACAGAAATGTATCACAACACTATGACAAAACTATTTCACCTAAATTGGCCCTGCTCTCTTCAACATCATGCCAGACACATAAAGGAGGAAATATCAGATAAACCACCCATGCCCAGATATGTCTTTGAAAGCAATAACCCTCTGCTTGAATGGGCTACGGTTCCCCAGAGCTGACTGTGTATCTCTTCCAGGTGGTGCTATTAAATGAGATATGGCTGGAGTCAACATCGGCCGAAACTTATCTAAGTAATCTAATCAAATCATGACAACGTGGGTAGAGGCTGATATCTTAACATTTCTGATGGTCTTCAGTATAAAAAAGATTATTAAAGATTTATATAGAACTACATTCAGAGTATGTCTATAAGCTATTGTGTTTAGACCTGGTTTCTACCCTCAAACTGTTCCGTTTTGTAGATGCAATTTTTTTTAATTAAGCGCTTCGAAATTAGAAAAATCAGGAATCTGCAACAATCTCGGTCCCATGAGTATCGGATAATGGATTTTCAATTGTGTAAAGAAACTGATTGTGGTGATCGTAGTTTTGACGGTGATTGTGGTGAAAGCAGAGACAGTGTTGATGATGACGATGGTCGAGATAAGAATGGGAGGAGGATAAAATAGTGTCGGTGGATATAATGGCGATGGGAGCGGTGTGATGTGCGATGCTGAGTGATGGTGATAAGAGTGGTGTTGATGATAGTGTTAGTTGTGTGATGGTGGTATTGTAGTGGTTATACTGGTTGTGGTGGTGAAAGTGACTGTCAAGGTAACTGTCATCATAACGTTGATGGTGGTGTATGTGGTTGAAGTTGAAGCAATGACAATGCTGCTGATGATGTTAGTGGTTGTGGTGGTGGTGATAGTGGTAGGATAGTTGTGGTGGTGATTGTGATATGATGATAGTGGTGGTGGTGGTTGTCGTCGTCGTCGTAGTGCTGCTCCTGCTGGTTTGGCGGAGGTCTGCGCCCTCCGAGTGCTTTTCTAGTTGAAACTTACTAATAAGCTGTTCATGGTGCAAGTGATACTCAGGCCAACCAGGGGAAACAACATACAGGACTTATGTTTCGCAAATAATGTGGACTTTATCCATAATGTCAAAGCGACATCAACGGCACTCTCAGATCACAACATTGTTGAACTAGCTGCGTATGGTCCAACGCGAATTGTTAGTATCTACCCTATCAGGAGGACTCAAACCTTATCCAACCTAAGGCAAAATGTGAATCAATCCGCAAAGAGATCCACAAACGAAACTGGTCCAACACTCTGTGCATGCAAGACATTCATCTGAAACTCAGCCAGTTTATGTCTACAGTGCAAGCTATATGCACTAAATATGTCCCAGAAAGAAGGGCCAGCACACTGTCAAACAAGATTCCCAGGGACATAAAAATCCTCATGAGACGCAGGTCAAAGATCTCAAAACGGCTGAATAGACAACTGAAGGATAAAGGGAAGTCTATCTTCATACGGACGCTCTTAGGAATCGAAGGCAAGATTAAACTCTCTCACGAAATGGAAAGAGCAGAGAGAAAGAAAAGGGCTGTGGAAAGCATGAAAACAAACCTCAAAGCTTTCTATATATTCGCAAAGGAAACAGCCACAATACAATATAAAATAGGACCCTTGTTGCAAGGGAATGACTCACTGACAGCGAAGGATGAGATACTCAGTGAATAATTTTAAAGTGTTTTCACTTTTCCCTTTGGACACTCTGCAGATGAAAAATACGGCTGAATTCCTTAATATTGCAGGCACCAGCCATTGATTACATCAACATTGAGGAAACAATAGCGAAACCACTTCAGATATTTTTCCAAAGCGGTATATTTCCTAAAAAGCTGAAAGAAGGCATTATAAGGTGGAAGCAGAGGCGATGCCAAGAACTACAAGCCAATCTCTCTGACTTCGCATATAAGTAAAGTCATGGAGCGAATCATCAGAAAGAAGTTGATTATGTTCTTAGAAGAAAATGACCTCTGAACAATACTCAGCATGGCTTCCGTCCGAGAAAAAGCTGCCTCACACAGCTTCTACAGAACTACGGCTGAGTTTTAAAACAGCTGCTTGACCATTCAGATGTCAGTGTAATATACCTTGACTTTGCAAAGGCATTTGATAAGGTAGATCATGACATGATAAGTCATAAGCTACAAGACCTTGGCATTGCAGGTAGACTGGGAGAGTGGCTGCATGACTTCCTTAAAAACAGAAGTCAGATAGTTGCAGCCAATGGTGCCCTTTCTAAGAAAACTCAAATCGTGAGTGGTGTCTCCAGGGGATTATTTTGGGGCCATTACTGTTCATAATAGTCCTCTTAGACATGCCCATGGTCACTCGGACAGCCATTGTCACTAGCTGTGCCGATGATACAAAATTATCACCGGCAATAAAAAGCCAAGATGATGTCACAAGCTTAAATACTTACATGATATAAAGCATGATGTCTGGTGCATTTGTTATAAAATATTTCGAAACACTAAAGCTCAAAATAGTAAATTACTATGAAATTGGCCTAAAAAATATGGTTTCTTTTGTGTTCCTAAAATTTTAGAAAATTAAAATATAAGCACAGTGTTAAAATTATTTCAATAGCAGCATAAAACAGAAGCAGGCGAATGCATAATATAGAAACAGGTATTTTGCATTTTAATTGTCAAGATTTTTATCGCTTAATTCTGACATTTTTAATACAGCTTCTCTTTACGTTGGAAAATGAAACATCGTCTTGAATGTATACTTGCTTGTTTTCTTCTTACATTTAAAAACCATAAATGACAAACGAAAACGCATATCAACTAATCTTAATCCATAATGAAACACTTTCTTGACAACTTTGAGTGGTACTCTTCCAAAATTAGATGAAAACGATGAGATTTCTGTATGTTTATTTATTCATATCATATACCCCACCAATGTTTCGTTGAAAGAAATTCATTGATACTTACATATTTCACCTTTATGCGCTTTTCGAAATTAAATATATTCATATTTAACTTCCGAAGTTGATGTTTGTCTTCATGGAAACTTATACATTAAACGGTTAAAAGATTGAGAATTTATTCTTCTCCAACCCTGTACACATATCTTGTACAAGATTTGTTTGTTTGTTTTCTATTTTCCTTGACGAAGCACATCAATCACATATATGTCACCTCTGTGAATAGAATTTGTTGCTACGGCAAATCTTTTTTTGCTATAATTTTGTGTCAGAGAATACA
This sequence comes from Octopus sinensis, assembly GCF_006345805.1. Taxonomy (NCBI): domain Eukaryota; kingdom Metazoa; phylum Mollusca; class Cephalopoda; order Octopoda; family Octopodidae; genus Octopus; species Octopus sinensis. The sequence continues at coordinate 28,827,720 of NC_043012.1, forward strand.
AATAACCAAAACACCTATTAAGTATTGCACAGGGAATTACTCCTATCAGCATGTATCTTTCTGCTTCTTTGTGCCTTATATTAACAGTCCCTTTCTTATCGATAATTAATTTGTGCCGTGTCGATGAAACATTATGCGTCAAATAGCGGGAAGGAAATATTTTAAAAATTGTTGATCTCACTGACATTGCTTTTTTACGTGGTCGTCGGGAATGAAAGGAGAAGTATACGTCATTTGATTTCTGAAATGTGATGTACGAGACATAGCCGTTGAACAAATTAAACATAATTAAGACTTAATTGCTCAGTATTTTCATTCCATCTGAATGCAAATGTTCGTTCACTTCCCCAGGATGAGGTTAGCACACATACTAAGCTTTACACATAAATGTAACAAAGACTATGTACTCGCTTGACATGCTAGAAATAGTAGTCAAATTTCCATCAACTCATACTCTACCATTTAAGAAAAAAGAAAATGCAGCTTCACCAAAGTAGTTATTGATAATTTATTTCTGAAAGGATGGTGGAATAGTCACCGTTAGAATTCCTTTTATTACAGATCTGCTCAGAGTCATATTTAGGTGAAATAAGTATTACATTTTGTTCCCGAAATGTCTGTAGAATGTGAGTTATTTATTGAGTCCCACGTTTGTAGAGGCTATAAATAATGTATAAATAATATATTCGAAGGCAGAATATATTTGAGTACTCAGCCATAAAGAATCGTCCCAAAAGTGACCGGGATCTGTCAGGATATTTCCATTTGTGCTGTATTGTAACAAAGAACTGGGAGACCATCCTCGTCCCAAAGGAAGAAATTATATTATTTATGGGTTTTGAACCTTCCGAGCTTAAGATAGCACTAGGACCGCTCAGTATCAGATGATATTGAACTAAATAACAACAACAACAACAACAACAACAAGCATACTTAACATTACAGCAATTCTAGAAGTTCAACCAAGTTTGCAGGTATGCTGGTTTCAAATTTTGGCACAAAGCCGGCAATTTGGGGGGAGGGATTAAGTTAATTACAACGACCCAGTGCTCAACTGGTACATATTTCATCGACTCCGAAAGGACAAAAGGCAAAGGATTTGAACTCAGAACGTAAAGACGGGCGAAATGCCACTAAGCATTTTGCCTGCCGTGCTAACAACCCTGCCAGCTCGCCGCCTGAATCAAATTGAATATATTAATAATCTTACCGGCGAATCTGTTTTAAAATAGATACGTTACTCAATTCTTTTCACACCAGAGCCACTTATGACTATCGATTCGATAGGGCATCAGAAAATGAAAAGAAGGATCGGTTGTTTGTGCCTTAAAACTAATGTTTCTTTCCGTGGAAATGACACTTCACTATCAATGACAGTATCTATCCAGCGTAAAGTTGGTTTGTCTGTCGTTATAACATCCCACTACAGTGATTGTAAATTTGATGCGCACTTCGTTGTTTGCATTGGTGAATTCATTTCGTACATTAGTAACGAACAGCTATAGAGAGCCATCCTCCTTCAGAATATATTTATTTCACATTCGCTTAATACTATGCAAGGTAGAGTTAAATTTCAGTCCTTTACATCCTCGTAAGCTCTTAAGTATCAGCTGGGTGTTAGTTTTAATGGAAGAACCACAATGTAGTTATTTGACCTGCAAGAAACTGTAAACGAAGTATCTCAAATGACATAGCTAGCGTCTTGGACGCAGCTGGAACGCCTGTGATCGTAGGTCGGCTGAATTAGAGCTGATCAGAAGCTAAAACAACAATGCTTACATGTTTAAGTAATTAGTTCTTAATGTGTAACTTGGCACCAAGGAACACTAATTAATCTATGAAATTAATTGATAGGATTTTATATATTAGCAAAATTACTTAGTGTATTAAGTGAGTAGTGTAATTGGGGAATTAAAAGGCAAACAACACAACGATATGAAGAGAACGGTATATGTTATTACAGTTTACATAAAATAGCATAATTACAAATCCATACCAAAACCATTCAGAGACGCATGGTTAGAAAATTTGCTTTGCAGCCACGTGGTTTCGAGTTCGACCCTACTGCATGGCACCTTGAACAAATGTCCAACAACTGTAATGAAAGTTTGTGTATGTGTGTGCGCGCGCGTGTGCACACATACACACACACACACAAATAAGCATACATACATACACGCACACATTTATATATATACATATATATATATATATATATATATATATATATAATATATATATATATATATATATATATGTATATGTGTATGTGTATATATATATATATATATATATATATATATATATATATATATATATATATTATATATATATATATATATATATATACACATACACATACACATATACATACATATGTATACGATAGTGTATCCGTGTGTGAGTGGATGTGTCTTTGGAATCCTGCGCGCGTACACTTAAGTTCTCTTTACAAACACATACTTCATGTTCAGATTTTAGGTTTGAGAGTGATATGCGACAGTAAGATTTTTAAAATTTTGCCTGGTCTTTGTTGGGCAAAATGCTTTGTGTTCTTTTTCCCGGTTCTCTGTGTTCTGAGTTCATATCTTACCGAGCTAAACTTTACTCCTCATCGATAAAATAAAATAACAGTCAAAGAAATAGATGGAAGCGTATAATCTCCTCCCTTCAAAAATTTCTAGCCTTGTGCCTAAATTAGGAAGAATTATTTTGTCTAAAGAGGGAAATCTATTTGTTGTGTTCCTACTTTTCCCTTCCTATTTGTCTCACTCCTTCCCACTCTCCCTGCCCACTTCCTCTTTGAATCATTCCTGCCGAATGCCGTAAATACGTACGGTTATTTATCTCACAGATGTTAGCTATTTACTAAGAGCAGCAAAAAATATACGAGAAAAAATAGATGAAAATAATTTACGAAATAATTTAGCACGCAACTATATAAAAGTTCAGCGTAATCATTAATGGTAAAAAATTATAAAATAAAATTAAAATATAGAACTTATTTGCCTTCCATATAATGCAGTTATAGGCAGATTTGATAACCTATTCTATTTCTTCGTTCTTAACTTGCCGTAAAACGTTCCTCCTAATGCAAAATAATTCAAATTTGTCTTTTATCCTTGTTTATAACAGCTTCCAGTGAACATTTTCTTAGGTATTTAAAAACTCACCAGAAAATGAATAATTATTTATATAGTTCATAGGCGCAGGAGTGGGTATGTGTAAGTAGCTTGCTTACCAACCACATGGTCCCGGGTTCAGTCTCAATGCGTGGCACCTTGGGCAAGTGTCTTCTACTATAGCCTCGGGTCGACCAAATACTTGTGAGTGGATTTGGCACACATACATATGTCGATATACATATATATATATATATATATATATATATATAAACATATGTGTGTGTGTTTGTGTGTGGGTATGTATATGTTTGTGTATGTGTTTGTCGCCCCAACATCGATTGACAACTGATGCTGGTGCGTTTACGTCCCCGTAACTTAGCTGTTCGGCAAAAGAGACCGATAGAATAAGTACTAGGCTTACAAAGAATAAGTCCTAGGGTCGATTTTCTCGACTAAAGGTGGTGTTCCAGCATGGCCACAGTCAAATGATTGAAACAAGAAAAAGAATAAAAAATAAAAAGAATTTGAATCATTTTTGTTGATGTATCTTCGGGCCAAATATAGCAGTGCAACAATGCATTTTATTAAAGTGCAATTTATAAAAGTGCATTCTATAAAAGTACAATTTACAAGGAATCATATTACGTATTTAGAAAACATTATTTTTTTTTTCTGACCTGGATAACGGCTCTCAATTCAGCTCTATTTCAAAGACTAAGGTCATCACTGACCTATGGAGGTCCGAAGTACTTCAACCAAAATACCAACGGAATTCTGTCTTCGAATATCTCAACTTTTAAGAGCAATTAAAGGCTTTACTAGAATATTGGAGCAGATGAAAATGTTGTATCAACGAGTACTATATAACATTGAGTACTATATTGGCTTCAAATTTTGGCAAAAAGTCAGCAATTTGGGGGGAGGGTCAAGTCGATTACATTGACTCCAGTGCTCAAATGATACTTATTTTATCCACCCTGAAAGGATGAAAGGCAAAGTCGACCCCGCTGGAATTTAAACTCAGAACGTAAAGACGGACGAAATGCTGCTAAGCATTTTGAACGGCGCACTAACGACCAAACTCAGTGTATTGTAGTAAAATAGAATATACAAAAACACGAAAATGATCTCATCTACAAAAAAAGCCACATGCCAGGTAGCTGCAAAATGAGCAAAAATAAATAAATCTACAAATTTATAAGCAAAAGAAAGATGTATACTTCATGGCTCTAACTTTGGACATACATATACCCTGCTTTCTCGTCAAGTGACAATACTCAAACAATAAAGAATGAATAAGCCTTGCAATTGTAATTGCTTTGTTTAGAACACCATCCTCCGAATCAAGGAAGTTGTATTGATCGCAAAATATAACACAAAAATAACTCACAGACTGTAACTAAACTATTTCATGAATTCAAATGAAAACGGAACAGAACATTCTGACGAAATAATGAATGTGGAACTAGTATATTATTCATGATGCTTATTCATGAAATATCCATAACGACTAAAAACGAAAATCATTTCTTCTCGAAGAGAAGAAAGGTTGACGTTGTCCCAAATAAAAGCTGATTCATAAATATATTTAAAATCCACGGTAAGATAATTAAAAAGTTAAAGCATTCATATCAGCAGGGCCGGTGCTAGGAAGTGCGAGGCCGAATTAGGTCAGTGGGGTCTCTACTCTGGGGAAGCTGGAGATTGATGTTTTATGCTTCGTGTAGTACCCCAATCCCAGCCAAAAAGTGTTGAGGGCTTGAGGCTCCACCATCAGACACAATCATATACTAAAACTTCATCATAACGTTCTCCGTTCGAGCGTGTGTAGGGGGCCTAATTTGAACAAATCTGATCAATTGGCTTAAAACTGGACCTGATAACAGGGATGTGCTCCGTGAATTCATCAAATTCGGCTGTGCATACCCGAAATATAATTGTAAATATTAAAATATTTCATACAAGATGTAAATGTTTTCAACTCATTAAGATAATTCTGAATGAATGTCTGAAATTCTACGTATAATTCCCTGAAAGGGAGGGTGGAGGTCGCAGAAGTTTTTATGGCTTCTGTGATTACTTACCGCCTAACCATTGTACCTTGCCCCCTTTCGTGGCTGACCAAGTTGGAGCGTCTGCTCTTCCGCTTTTTGTAGAGTGGTAGAGCTCCTCTTGTACGGCGCTCTATTTGCTGTCACCACCCGCTAAAAGGTGGGCTAGGGATGCCTTGGCTGTTGATGCGCAGGCATGCACTGAGGCTAAGGCTCTACCTGGATGGTGAACAGGTGTGGTCTCCGTTCGCTCGTTCGTTACTTCCTAAGTTTACTAGTTTGAGTGAATTAGGACTTTGGATCAAGTGTAGACCAAAGTTGGGTGCTTGGCAAGTGGAGTATCGTCAAGTACTTTTGCTTCTCTCTCACACGGGCAACGCCAGCAGCAAGGGTTCCACCTCGGCTTTCTGTAAAGGGTTGATAGAGGCTAAGTGTGACGATGTCCTGGGAAGGATTCGAGGCTTCGACGAGGGTCAACTAGCCGTTCTGCTCCCCTTGTTCACCTTTGTGCACAAGATGCGAGCAGGACAGGGAAACCGTTCTGCACGCAATTGTGCAATGCCCCCAAATCTCTGAGATGTGGGTTTATGTTGAGCATATGGTATCACGACTGGGAAGAGTACAACTGTCTTCCGAGTCAATTGTAAAGATTGTTGCTACTTCCTCTTTTAACAAAGAAAGCAAGGCTAGTTTTCTCGCTGTGGACACTATTGAGAAAGAAGTGGCATGGCAGACCCGTGTGAAAGGAATCGTGACAGGCACCTTCCTCTCCAGCCTTGGGCTGGTCCATTTTCTTCATTTACCATCTTAAGAGGAAAATGAGGATGGAGAGAAAATGCCTGTCGCTTGATGTATAATGGAAAAAGATGGAAGGCTATGGCGAATTTGTTGAGAATGAATCCGCATAGTGTATACACAAGTTAATACTAAAGCTTACAGTGGTGACATGGGGATTGCGGAGTCGAAGCAAAACCTCTTCCCCACTTCACTGTATACGTATTTGTTTATCATTGTCTATCATCCGCTCTATCTAAATTTTTAACCCTTTATCTCTTTGTAAAATCATTCGTACTATCGCTCCCTCTCTTACCTGTATCGTCCCCTCTATGTTTGCCCCACCCCCACCCGGTGGGCAATAAAGAAATTGATGTAATTTACCAGTGATGACATCATCCTGACCTGAAACGGTCATAGATGGATCTTGTTTATAATATATATTTAACCTCGAAATTTAGCTATCACTTGTTTTTGTATTTTGACTTCGAACATCTTTTTATCTCGTAATTTCTATCTTATAATTTATATGTCTAGGTGATTTTAGACGATTTATGCAGTTTGCCATTTTAAAATTGGCGTTTTTATTCCTAAATTTATCAACCTCTCGTTCAATTTGCACCTATATTTATCATGCATAACTCCTGACATGTAATGTTTATTTACATGTAATTTTATATAATTTTTATATATTTTTATATATCTTCTATATTTTTCTGTATGTTTGGTTTTATATTCTTTATACCCTTGGATAATCTCTATACTTGTACATGCATGATCTATGCTGATGTGTATAAATATATATACTTCACCTACTTTGATTGAATGATTTGATTTATACGTTCAGGAATCTGCTTGTCTGCCTAAAATTTGCGTTTACAATTTTCTCTACTCTATTTTTTTTCACATTGACTCTGTGAACACTCCGTAAACAGCCCATATATTTTAAAACATATTAAATATTATATATGTGTGTGTGTGTGTGTGTTTGTATGATATATTCACACATACAACCATGCTAACATGTAGGAGTGTCTGACAGTGTGTATGCGTGTATACGTGTGTGCATGTATATGTGTGCGAATGTATGCGTTTGTGTTGCGACGGCTGGCACCTCACATCTTGCTTTTTCAAATTTCAAGTTTCTGATCTTCAGATTGGATATTAAATACACTTTATATCTAATCTGGTGAAATTCGTTTAACGAGATGTGATATACCAGGTGTTACAGTCATAAATCACACTCTCCCTCTGGTACTGAATACTATTTTAATCTTTCTGTCTGTACTTCCGCACTCTGTATACACAGACAATATGTGTATGGTGTACGTGTTTATGTCTGTTAACTTATGCGTGTGTCAGTGTTACAAATGTAAGTAACTAATTCTCATTGTCACTTACATTTTTACTTAAAGATTCATTGTGATAAATCCTTCTGTTTACAATATCCTTTATGAATGATTGCTGTCTATCCTGAATATTTTATTGTGACGCATTTCTTGTACATACACATATATGTAAATCTAATTATATGTATAATTAATTTATATATTTTATATAGAAGGATTAGATAGATATATATTCATATGGATAATGAAATCATATGTATTTTCTCAAAAGTTTATTATACAACTGACATTATATAATTAATGTGTGTATAATTCTGCAAAGCGACTAGGTGGAAAGCACCTTCGAATCATCATTTTTTGGTTGCTAAGACACTACGTACAATTTCGCACATAATTGATACATAATCATTAATTTAAATTTAATTAAATTCAAACATATGCTATTACTATTAAAGAAGGTTAAATACACCGTGCATACATATACAGGGCGTATATATACATATTTATACACATATTTGTACATATACATAGACACACACACACAGTCATATATATATATATACTAGCAGCTTAGCCCGGCGTTGCCCGGGTATGTAAGAGCCCCTAGTAGGCAACGACTAATCCCAATCTAGTCCTTTCCCTCTAGGGAACGAAGGCGCATGTGTAGGTTGCAATGTCTTCTCTTCACTCCCAAATAACTATCAAACAGCTATCGATAATTCAACCCAACCAATTCCTACCAGGAAGAAATTACATTC
>NC_043012.1:28840776-28860776 GCF_006345805.1 Octopus sinensis
TGGAATAGAAAAAAGTCTATCTTTATTTCTTCTTTTGCTGGTGTCTCAAATTTAGATTAAATCAGTGGTTTCTCAAAGGGGAGGCCTATGGGACGGTCGGACAAGTTGCTTTGAGAAAATTCAGTTTAAATGTTTGATTACTCAACACTCTCCACTGGACGGGGACGTTTTGCTCGTGTATATATATATATATATAGAGAGAGAGAGAGAGAGAGTGCGTGTGTGTGTGTGTGCGTGTGTGTGTGTGAGAGAGATATGGATAGATAGATAATCAAAAGAGCCGATAGTTTGAAAGCGACTGACTAGAGAACATAAAGAACAGGTGAATAATTTTTGTGTGTAGATTTGTGAGGGGAGGGTAATATATAAAAATAAAGAGAAGCTTACAGAGAGACAAGTAGAAACGAGATGTTAAATGAGAAACACATTTAATCAGAAGTCGACCCTGATCGGTATTGAGCAGAATATTTGCTGTTGCCCATCTTTTATACCAAGACAAAACAATGTACATGATAACACTTCCAATCAGTTAAGACCAAAAACCACGAGAGCCACTGCCTGGTAAAGCATCAGGGCATTTATTATTATTATTATTATTATTATTATTATTATTATTATTATTATTATTATTATTATTGTTGTTGTTGTTGTTGTTGTTGTTGTTGTTGTTAAGGCGATACTTATATCCTGCTTTTCCGAGTCTGTCATTCTTTCTCCATTATGTAATACTACTCAACTGTTATAGTAATTCTCGCATGCTTTGCTGTCCCCATCTCTACGTGTATCTCACAATATAAACAGTTCGCATGAAATAGTTGATCTCTTTTTCTGATTTTATAAATACTTTACATAAGATTATCCATAAACAGCAGGTCCGTTCCCGTTTTTTCCAGTTAGTAAATCACTCATTCTGCTGAAGCATTATGTTGAGAATAGTCAGAGCAAAGACGAAGCGCAAAGAAGAAATCACGTCACCTTGAAAAAGCCCACGCTTGATATCAACAATTCCTAAACGGCCGTCGTTGAAAAATAGTGTAGTTCTACAGTTTTTCCTGTTCTTACTCCATAGATCTTTTACATTATCAGGCTTTTTTGCAGTTCCCCACACTAGTATTGTCGGTAGCCAGGTGAGATTTTATCCTTTGTAATAGTTTTCTGTATCCTTTGTGTATATACACATGTTCAGCAGTTATTCCTAGAAATTTCCATATCAAGTTAAGGCATGTAATGTGACGATAATTAGTGACTACAAGACCCTTCGATGTATCTTTCATGATAAGGAATGTCTGTCCTTCAGCTATCCAGTCTGGTACCATACTATCAAAAGTAAATAGTCCGGACCAAAATGGCCGCATGTTCCTTGACCGGCCCAAAGCGTACGGTTTTTCAGCTGCAGTTTGCTTGATTGTTTGGGGGCGATGGGCGAGGGAGGATGCTAGACGGATTTCAATGCCTTGATCAATGGCTTGTCGCAACTCTTGGCAAGAGAAGCGGAGTGTTGCGAAAAGACGATAACAGTCTTAGAAATAAAGGAAGGGATGGTTGGCTGCAGTGAGTGGGGGAAATTGCCTGTTTGGATGGTCTGTCCTATTAGTTTTCTTTTTTTTTTTTTATTCGAGACTTGTTAGGAGACGTCTTGACAATTATCTGTAACAACCGGTAACAGAAAGGAAAATTTTCTAGTTTTCCGAGTCAAGGAATACTGGCACTGCCGAGAAAGACCCAAACAAGTGGTATCATATTGATCATTCTTTTAGCCTATGTGTCTAAGGCAGATGTCAAAATGCTGATAAAAATGTTGGCACTTGCTGTCGATAGTCAACTTAGTGATGTGCAAACATGCACTATAACAAACAGATCTATCCGCAACAATCTCCACCTTATGCGATACATTCAGTATCAATCGCTCAGTCCGTCAACATTGTCTCCCTTTGTATCTTGTGTATGTATAGACTCTTGAGTCACTCTCGTAGGAACTAGAGATGTTTAAGAACATCCACGCATGCTAGGTGTAGAAGAGCCGTGTTAGCATATGCGGACAGCGCCACCGTCATAGTCTTGAGCACCAGGCATATTGAGGTAATCGGGATTGATCCAAAGAACTATAAAGCTTTGACAGGAGCAAAGAATAGCCATGAAATATAAGTGGGCCTCCAGCTCGGCACCTGAAGAAATAGGTCCATGCTATCCAACAGCGTGATGGAGCACTGGATTGGTTAAATTTCTCCAAAAGAAGAAGAACTGAGATGAGGCGACAAGCAAGGTAACAAGCATTGACTCCAGAGAATTCAATGACACGCATAAGCAAAATAAGTTCAAATTATGCTGTAAAAACAGCTCTCTAATGAAAACATTATGAATGCCACTTAACGTATGTGTGTTGTTTAAACGCCAGAAGCTACGGTTTTTCGTCCGGGAAAAATTTCCCTAGCGATTTCGATATTGTTTCATAAGTGAAACGGGTACGGGGCATTGATAAACCGCAAATGCGGTGAAGTATGGAATCTTTCGTTCTCGTGCGCACTTCTGGAGCGATATAATTTCGCCTGACTATGAATATATGTTTTTTGTTTGGTTTTTAACACCTTACGTCTTTAAACGAGTTTTTCTCGGAGGGAAAACTGCAACTTCTGGCATTAAACAACACATACGTTAAGTAGGTGATATGAATAATGTTTTCCTTATACAGGTATTTCTATTGTATAATCTGTATGTGTGTGTGTGTTGTGTGTATATTGTGTGTATGTATATTTGTATATGTATGTGTGTTGCTTTATTTAAAGCAGCAGAAATTTCTGCTGTAGAATTTTCTGCTGCTTTAAATAAAGCATATGTATGTGTGTTGTGCAGAAATCGCGTTTGTGTTCCAGTTTTATGATGTATTAGCAGTATATTTTCGTGTGTTTGTACGAGTTGTATGGAACAATCCTCTCCATTAAAAAAAAAACTTTCATCTACACTTTCAGACCTTCAAAATCGTATCTTATGCATGAAAAGGCATTCCTGAGAGTTGCTGACTCGTTATAATATGCAAGGCTAACGTAATTCGTGTAGATATTGCCATCGGAATTTAATATTTTGATGTTGGACTTATATGCTACTTTCACTTCATCCAGAAGATGAGAACATAAACGCATACAAACATTAATGATGGAAGAAATAGAAATAAACAAATAAACAACATACAAAAATGATTGGTGAGCTGGTTAGTAAGGGATATATGAGCCTTTGTTTGAAATAAGTTGGAAAAGGCGCTAGTCCATAGAACATGCAAGTTAGTTTCTGGATATCCTCTGATGTTATATCACGAAATAAATCCACTATTACCTGTCACAATTCATTGTTGCTCCTAAATTGGCGTCCATTCTCGTAAACACGTCGCCTTAGAATACTCCACAAGGCAACAACAGGCAGGCCATTTCATCTTCCGAGGTCCACAGGTGCTTAATTGTTACAGGCACTCTGTAGTTTTCTTCGTTGAGTGCGAGGACACATTATACTGCATCAGTAATATGGTTGCCTTGAAGGTGATGCTTTGCTTTTTTGACCATGGCTCAAGGTGCTCTCTTAGGCGGCTATGTAAGTATCCACGGTCATTTTAGCACCGTCAGGCACTTTGCAAGGACAAACCAAAATACCTCCAATGATACCTGCCCAAATCATGATGTCTCCTCCCTATTGTTGGCGTCTCAAGGGTTGATGACGATCTCGTTTATTTGCATCCCATCCCTTGCTCCAATCATCAGGTCTATCAAGGGTAGCAAGTGTTTCGTCCATAAACAAAACTTTTGAAAAGTCGACCTTCATGTTATCTTTGAATGTGTTTTGTTTAAAGGAAACCTTTTAACTGATGTCACTGGTTTGCCGATGTTTTCAGAAAACGACATCAGGTAGTTCTAGACGCAGTTCTTTCACCAATGCGCCTCAGAAGTTCTCCACTTGTAAGATCTGGGTTCCTTACAGCTTCACGTTTAATTCGTGACAGAAAACGTTGACTCTTATCGGTTCTCTTACGTATCTTCGTAGGAGCTATAACAATTTTTTCATAGTTTAGTGATATCTTCCAATTTTACATATTTCTAATGTTGATTTACATTTTACAAGTTCAGTAGTAATAACAAATTTCTCTGAAGCAGTTAAGTCACATTTAAGATCCATAATTACACGATTATCAAACTACTCGTTAATAATTTTGAACACTGAATGTTCAGGGAAATCATTCAAATGGCTGCAGTTTGTTTACACTTACGCAATACTTCACGTTTTTACACACCATGCACATATAACCATTGTTATCATTCTGTTGAGATTTCGTTGAATTCCAACGAGTAGTTTTAAAATAAATTTTTAAAAATTTTACGTTGTTAATAATTTGAAATGCAATGTATATGTTAAGGCTTTTCACCATGTCTGCAAATATATACTTATATTGTTACACGCATCTAATCTTCCTATACCATACTCAGACGAATATATAACTATTATATATAGTAACAAACTGCAATTATATCTCGTATATATACGTACCACGTCCGTTGGCACATGCATGATTACTTTACACACACACACACACACACACACACAAACACACACACACACACACACACACACACACACACACACACACAATTTAGCACAAGCAGACAGAGTTGCAGAAACAACCGCACATATTAAATTCAGAGACGTGTATATATTTAAACCAAAAGAAAAATGAAAGTGGAATGAAAAACAAAAATGAGAATGACGTATGTATATGAACGTAAGGCGACAAGTGTTTTTCTAGAGAAAAGCAATGGTAGAAATTGTAATTGTAAAGTCCGAGTAAATAGACGACTCAAGATTGCAATAGGAACTGGAGGAAAGGGAAGTCAAATCGTACAACTTCATATGAAACATGCACAAAATGCGTCCCTCTCTGTCTCACATTCTCTCTTTGCTTTCCTTTCTCAGCTTATAATTATTTATGGATACACAACATACATACTTTTTCTATGCGTATGAGTCTTTCTCTGCATAAATATATATATATATATACACACACATACATATATAAACATACATATTTTCATATATATACGTATATGCATGAAAATAAGGGTTTTGTATAATTTGAGAATCTTTTTATAAGTTTATAAAATTTAAAAAAAACAAGCATTAAAATTTTCTTTATCCTTTACGATAAATATATATCATTGTTTTATATTACATTATTACAGCAATTGTCGTTATTGTTGCTTTTGTAGATCAGTCATTTTTGTTGTGGAATTTTTTGTTGCTGGCATTTTTAATTAAATGTTTTATGGTGCCTGCAAATTAAATGCTTTAGTTTAAACCCTCTTATCTAAGTTACATAGCATTAGGTACAACTAATTCACCATGATAGCCGCTCTCAGAAGAGCTGGGGTATTTACCGCTCCGACTTTTTGGTCTTTACTGATGTAATCTATCCCAGTTTCTGTTTTGTTTTCTTCGAAACATGGAACTGTCGGATGTACTTAAAATTCATCTCTCTCCTACCTCTTTCTCTCTTTTCTCACTTTCTTTTCTCTCTCACCCTTTCTCCCGTTAACTCCCTCTCCCCCCTCTGTCTCTCTCTCTTTATCCTCTCTCACTTTATCTTCTCTCTTTCATTATTTTCAACTCTATGACTGAAATGAAAGATGAGCTAACGAACGAAATAAATTGGTACAGTCTTCCGCTTTTTTTTTACCAAAAATATTTTATTTGGGACGTTTTTTATCTTCTTTCGCCTATGTTCCCATCTAATTTCTTATCTTAACCTAATTAGGTTATCTTTTTTGATGGTGAAACGATAAACAATACAAAACACAACACACTGAACGTTTTCTGTGTTTCTTTGGAAAATGCTGTTTAAAGTAGATTCCATCTTCGACAATTAGAACAAGTAACGACGGCAGAAGAAGATGAGTTTTCTCTCACCATGCTTGCTGTTAACATTTACGAGTAACTGGGACATTGCGAATTATGTTTTGGCTAAGGATGCAATAGTAAACCGACACACCAGTACAAACTGAGGACAAAACGCTTTCGACTGCATTCCTTCACAATAACTTTCAACTGAACATTAGTTTTACCATTAATTGGTTTGATACCAATATATTACTGGTATTACTGGTTCATAATAAACTTAATTCGATGCTTAAAAGCAGATGAAAAATTATATCATTGATTCTGAATTTAGAATAAAAAAGATTCCACTTCTGCCAGCATTGTATTATTTATGTCACCTCATCTTAGATTTCATGTTCAGTAATATGTGAAAGATTCCCATAATCGGACCTATTTGAAAACCTACGGGTAGATGTATAATGATAAGTCTTTCCTGCTGATCCTATAAAAACTTCTATCTTTTTTATCTTCAGTTGGCTTTAGTCATTATATTACAATCATGCTATGAGAGATTTTAAGCGTTTTAGTCGCTCATATTGACGCCAGTACATAGCTATAGATATATTTTCCGAATGGGTAAGTCCTCTTCTTTTACACACCGACAATTTGACACTGGTAAACATAAAGACACAGATAGACAGACAGACAAATATATATATATACTTATACACAGGTGCCCTCTTGTCTCTGGACAATCTGCGAGGGATCTTTAATAGTATGTCACAAAAGTGGGCCTAATTTCCACCAGGTCATCATTTTATAATCTCGAGATTATATATCCTTATCAAATCGGATTTCTTACCGAATGCCACGTAACGATGGTTTTTTTATTTTCTTTGGATAAGGCGATAATTTCTATAAGCCCCCAGATTCAATTTTATGGTATTTTGATATTTATTGAATCTGTATTCGTCTTCGATGTTCAAATATATATCACAGCCATTCTAAATAATTTCTCTTAGCGTGTTTACGTTTATTTATTCACAATAAATATATGCGTGTGTGTATACATACATACATACATACATACATAATATATATATATATATATATATATATATATATATATATATATATAATATATATATATATATATATATATATATTGAAAATGCACATTGTGTACAGGACATCACCAACGAGTGAAAAATACATGAACACACGAGAGGAAAGAACAGGACAAAATACCTAAAGAAGATAACTCTTCATCAGTTGTCGGACTGTTTGTTACTCCTACTTCGTGCTTTTAACGACAATACAGGGAAACTTCATGAGACAGCAGCATTCAGAAATTTAAAAAATATAAAATTCATTGAGAGTTAGAGCTTCGAACGAACAAACAACGTACATACTTAACAATCGAGGAAGACAAACATTCAGGGCCCTTATATATATATATATATATATATATATATATATATATATATATATATATATATATATATATATATATATATATATATTAACAATTGAGGATAAAATCTTTAAAAGAAATTATCAGTAGTCAGCGTGAAAAACCTCGTAAGAGAAAAAATCCGTAAATTCTTCCTCTTTGAAAATATTCATTTATATTATATTGAGGGTACTACTATTCGTAGATACCAACACGCTAAGAGGGACCAATGCGGTCAAAACTACTAAAAATAAACAAAATTTTACCGAATGCAAAACTTCAAAACACATCATTTTAAAAAAGAATTCAGTTACATATCACATGTGATTTCGCATTTAATGCAGAATATGCATTTCATGTTCATCAGTGCAACAAACTCAAGAAATATAAGAGAAAACATAACATTACAAGCTCGATAGCCAACCGTAGAATTCGTCGTAGCATGTACGAATGTTTATCTTTACATATCTATGAAAATGGCGGGCTTATTCGCAATGCATTTCGGTGGCAAATTGTCTAGTCGGAATAAAAATTCAGTATTGAACTATTCCGGTGAAAAATATAAATTAACAATTGAGGATAAAATCTTTAAAAGAAATTATCAGTAGTCAGCGTGAAAAACCTCGTAAGAGAAAAAATCCGTAAATTCTTCCTCTTTGAAAATATTCATTTATATTATATTGAGGGTACTACTATTCGTAGATACCAACACGCTAAGAGGGACCAATGCGGTCAAAACTACTAAAAATAAACAACTGACTACTGATAATTTCTTTTAAAGATTTTATCCTCAATTGTTAATTTATATTTTTCACCGGAATAGTTCAATACTGAATTTTTATTCCGACTAGACATTTTCTATGTGAGTTTCTTGTATTTAAAGAAAATGCCTTACAACTAATTCCTGAACAGCTTTTATGTTAGTTTTGTTAAATAATACTCTGAAAATGATTTCATTGCAAATAAAACTAGGTGATATATTATATATATATATATATATATATATATATATATATATATATATTTTAATTTTCTCATAAAAAATGCTTCTGGGATAAAATATAGCTCCAATATTTGAAATGCAAAACATATGCCACCTTAAACAATCAGAAAGTGTGACAAAGAAAAAAGAAGAGTCCCGTTAAACTTTAACAGTATGATATACAGAGATTTATTAATCAGTGAATTGAAAGAAAACATGAAAATACGTAATAATTTTCTTTTTTAGCATTAAACATCCTTTACAAAAATAGAACAAAATGAATTAGAAAACAAAATACAATAGACAATCATAATAAGACTGTTTATGCTATCCTGTTATCGCTGAAACTTAGAACTTTGATCATTAATGAAACCAGTAGAGAGGAAACATTTTTAATTGAAAAGAGAATAAAATTAGCAAATGTAGTAAAACGAAAAAAATATAACAAAACGGTTGTAATGAATTTTCTTTTATGTAATAAACACCTGTTAAATGCATACCTAATATAAAATTTACTTGCTTTTAGGTTCCTTATTCTGTTGTGTAGTTGGTTCCATTCAAAATTCATAGAACTCGGAATAAAGAGCTGTTTTTGGCATATAGCAGATATCAAAAATAATGATTTCTATCATTAATACATGGGCATGTGTTTTTACCACAAAACAAAGTATCTCAGAGAAGTAATCAAACACATTTATAGCTCTTTAAAATCCGCAAAACAAAAGACAAACATGAAAATATGTCGAATTCTTTGCTCAAATATTTCTGTTTGAAGCTTTTGCCGAAAGTACTGACTCCAGAATACACCCTGACTTGTAATTTCGTAATTAGACTGACTTAACTATTGTAATTTATTCATTATTTTAACACTTTAACAAGAGTGCATAGTAAATGGCTTGTAATATGAAAAGATATTCAATCTCGATAATATGATATGTCCGATGCTTACAAGGTATTAGTTTCCGATAAGTGTCAACTATATGGATATAACATTTAGCGGGTAGAGGTATTTTGAGAAAAGACATGTTTGTTTCTGCATGTTTCTGGCATATAAATAGTACACATTATCCAGTCTGTTGTCGGTTGTGTAATATAGTTTTTAAATATATGCTTTTAAAGAACATCCCGAGCTAATAAAGAGATCTCCAGGATTTTCGTAAGTAAGGATTAATTTATTCGACGACATCTGTAGAATGTCTAATTTAAAAAGATTTACATTTCTGCTGTTACCAATAAGATCGATTACATTTGCTACAGAACAAAGCTAAGCTAAATCTTTAAGTTATCTTCGCTTCTAAGTCTCATACAAAGCAAGATCTATTATTAATCCTCATTTCTAAAGCGGTTTTCATACAATTAATGACAGTTACAGAGTGTTGTAATATAACATTCGATAATTAAACACTGTGAAATGTATGCGCTAATGATTGATCTTGGAGTGCTATTTACAGTAAGAATAGAAATACCAGGAAGTATCTCTTTGAAGGAAGCTATAACGTTGATTTCTACGTTAATGTTTGTTAAAAGAGAACAGGGTGGCTTAAATGTGAATCACGAGAAAAATAGTAATAAGTGCTTAAACGGTTGAACTCTATGATCTAGAAGAGAATAAACAAATGATTAATGAGCACGACCTTATAAAATATGACCATAAAAAAATTTTAATGATATTGTTGTAGCATTAAAGTTAGCTTAAATTATGGCAACATGTTTGGCCTAATCATTTATATTTTTCTGTGATAATGCATATAGAGACTCCCAGTATTTACACTTGAGTAATCACTTCGAAAAATTGATTCCCAACGTGGTCCCTGGGGCCCACCGGTGGTCCCCAGAGAATTTGTAGCCATGAAAAAATTGAAGCCATTTCAGATCTACACAATATTGTTCGATAATAAAGACACTGTTAGTTATTAATAATTTATATGAAGACAGAATAATAATAAGAAAACAAAATTCAATAATTATTCCATAAGAATCAATAAGGTACAATATATAATCAATAATATATTACAATCAAAGAATTACATACTTTAAATTTTACAATTACAACAGTTTCATACAAATTTGATATTTTTAATAAATCACTACACAATCTTGTTTAATAATAAATTTTAATTTATAGAAATAAAGTATTTATCATTTTTATTTTTTAAAGATCAGTTGTAATAATGTCTGAACCAACTGCTAAAAAGGCAAAACTGGGTAACTACAAAGAAGATTTTATCATGTTTGGTTTTGTATCTGTACACTCAAAACCTATGTGTCTTGAATGTGATGCCATCATGACACATCATTCCATGAAGAAAGTTAAGCTGGAATTGCACCAGAAATTAAGGCATCCATCATCTGTTGATAAAGGTAGGGAATATTTTGAGAATAAAAAGAAAATACAGCCAATCAAACTGACTGACTTTGTAAAGAAGATGAATACTGAAAAAGCTAAGACACTCAAACCAAGTTATTTGGTCACTGAAATTATTGCCAAGGTTGCTGCATCTCAGACTTATGGCGAGAAACTTGACACGCCTGCTATGATAGCTTGTGCAAATGAGACTCTGAGAAAAGATGCTGCATCTACTCTGAGTACAATTCCACTTTCAAATAACACAATTACAAGAAGACAGGGTAAAATGTCTAACTTTGTTGAGGAGAAGATTGTGGAAATTCTCCAAACGACAAATCTTTCTATCCAGGTTAATGATAGCACAATTCATAACCAAGCTATCATTCTGGTCTACGTCAGATTCATCCCTGAAGATGATATAAGGGAAGAAATGTTATTCATTAAAAGTTTGTCTGAAACTACTAATGGAGAAGATATATTCAATGAAGTAATGCAGTATTTTAATGATGAAAATATTCCATTGACTAATTTGATCAACATTGCATCAGATGGGGCTGCAGCCATGACTGGAAAAGTGAAAGGCTTTGTTTCTAGAATGAAATCAGTTGCTCCTCACATTATTTATATACATTGCATTATCTACAGGCAGCATCTGGTTGCTAAGAATATTGGAGGACACATGGAAGATTCACTCAACACTGCCATACATGCAATTAACTTTGTCAAATCAAACTCAGTGAATAATAGATTTTTTTAATGCAATTCTGTGAAGATGAAGATTTTAAAACCCTATTGCTTCACACAGAAGTAAGATGGTTGTCAAAAGGCCTGAGGCTTGAAAGACTGGTGAATTTGTGGGAACCATTAATCAACTTTCTCATGTTCAAGAGTCAGATGACTCATTACAAATCCAGGAAGCAAGCTGATACAGCTAAGAAAATTTTGGAAAAACTTTCTGAGTTTAAATCAAAAATATTCTACTTGAGTGGTATTTTTAAAACAGTGAATCTGTTTAACTTAGAGCTGCAAGGTAGAAAATCAGATTTGATCACCCGTTCTCAGAAGATAAAAGGGTATATGGGAAAATTAAAATTTTGGAAAAAAACCGTTTTAAAAAAAATTGGCATAATTTCGAAATTTTAACACCACCGTTCCTACATCAGAATGCATTGCTGCATGCATTGCCCATCTTGATGATCTTCACTTTGAGAGAAGATACAATGATTTATTAAAGATGGATTATCCACTCTGGTTTGTAGACCTAAGAAATTATGAGCCAGGAGATGAACATTTTGAGTTGGCTAAAATGTTGTTGGATTTGAAAGAGAATATGAAACTGAGACGAAGAGTTGAGAAGGAAGGTGCCTTTGCCTACATATCGATAAAGGATCACACCCAAATATTTTTCGACATGTAGCAAGCATCATTTCTTTCCCTGCCACATGGATGGTGGAATCTACATTTTCAGCTGTTGTAGATATCTTAAGTAGAAAAAGAAATAAATTAGATGTCAACAGCAGAGGAACTATCAGACTAAGACTAAATGAGTTCATTAAAATTGATTATGATATCTTGTGTCAGAAACACCAATATCAAGCTAGTCACTAGCTGAATGGACTAAAAATGAATGATTTTATGAAAAATGATTTTGATGTCTTTTGTTTATTTTTGTTTACTAAAATAAATTTTAAATTTTATCTTTTGTTTGCTAAAATAAATTTTAAGTGTAAAGTGTAAATAGACTATTTTGTCTTTCCATTAAGTATTTTAGTGTGAAAATAGAACAGCATAAAGTAAAAGTAAAAGTGATCCCTAGAAATATTTTCAAGTAAAAAATGGTCCCTGGGCTGAAAAAGGTTGGGAACCACTGACTTAGAATTATATTGGCACTAGTTTTCATTTTGACTATATGTTGACTTCTGAATGAATGGTTACATTTTCCAACATTTCTTATGATGTCTTTAAAGATGTCCCATAAAAAACCAAAACAAATCAGAACTATGATTTTATTTCACTTACTGTCTAATCTCGGTTACCGTAGACATAAACATACGAATATTCGCACGCAGCCACTCAGCCACATAGGCATTCACTCACATGCACATATCACATAATTTCAACATATATAGTGACATATGCATGTGAATATATATCTTTATATATGAGAATGTGTGTCTGTCTGTCTGTGTGTTTCCCTAAAACTTGAGAACTACACAACCAATTTCATTCAAATTTTACACATGCCTTACTTAGGGTCCGGGGAGTGTCATCGGCAAAAGAATTTTACTTTTTGCCTAGGGCGAGCCCACAGCAATAACATATCTTCTCCACTACGATTCCCTAAAACTTGAGAACTACACAACCAATTTGATTCACATTTTACACATGCCTTACTTAGGGTCCATGTAGTTTCATGGGCAAAAAAATGTTCAACTTCTTCCCTAGAGCGAGCCCATAGCAATATCATATCTTCTCCACTATTTCAGTATTACGTGTTAAAAGTGAAACAAAAACGTTTCTCTATTTTATGTCAGATACTTTCACTTTAACAATAAAAATAATAATAACAATTGAATTATATGTAGTAAGTAATAATTAAAATCAAACTAAAGTAACATGACAAAAGTAAAAATAGCAATTGGTATAAAATTGCATCAATGATTTGAACTTGAATAAGTGGTTTCACATGAATGGGAATAAATTAAACATAAAATTAGTGTGCAGAAATGGAATAGTCCAGATGGATAATAAAAAATTAAATTAAAGAAAAGACTATTGTCTATAAAGTATACAATGTAGAGAAAAAAGATTTGAACACATGGAAAAGTGTCTTGGTGCGACTATGAAAGGTATCTAATCAGAGGCGGTAAATTCGCCACAATAGAAGCAAGGTTCGAGTGAACGGAGCGTGCAAGGGAGTACTCGACTCGAACTTGCAAAGTGGAAATATTTTATTTTTACCTTTATATCTGGGACGTAGGACGTCCCGGAGAAAAATTTAGCCCCGCCCCCCCCCCCCCCCCCGAAGTAGAGGTAGGCTGGATTGTAGCCACACTTCTATACAAGAGAGAGAGGACAAGAAACAATTGATCGTAATTACAAGAGACGGGCTAACAATTCCAGTCTGTTATATATTTTGAGTATTGTTATCACTAGCGATATCAAGATATAACTTGTATTATGTATATATATATATTTTATGTGTAGATGTATATATATAGATGTACATGTAATATGTACACATATATATATATACACATATATACATGCACTAGCACTATGACCCGGCAACGACGGGTCTTTAATGCTAGTATATATATTATATATATATATGTGTGTGTGTGTGTGTGTGTGTGTGGAGGCGCAATGGCCCAGTGGTTAGGGCAGCGGACTCGCGGTTTCGATTCCCAGACCGGGCGTTGTGAGTGTTATTGAGCGAAAACACCTAAAAGCTCGGCGTGGCTCCGGCAGGGGTGGTGGCGATCCCTGCTGTTCTCTTTCGCCACAACTTTCTCTCACTCTTTCTTCTGTTGGCCTGCTCGCGTAGCCAGCGGGGTGGCGTCATTTGAAGGCTAAAACAATGCGAAGCGCATTGTGAGCAGTGATGTGTAACAACATCTGATAGCCTGGTCGGTCACGGTGATATATATAAATATATATATAGTGTACTGTTCCGTGATGGTAAGATCAACAAAAAAGTACTTCATCTGGTCAGAGATAAATATTATTTAATAAACACAATATATGTTTTTATATGCTACTATTAGTTTCATGTTCTGAGAACATGCCAAGCATTGTTTTATAATACGTCTGATGTCCCAACAAAATCATCAGACACTACCCACATAGCTTAACGAACTAAAAGTGGGACGAGAGAAGAAGCGAGAAAAGGTGACAAGGAAGTATATATAAAAAGTGTAAAGGTGAAAACCAGCAAACGGAAAGGCAATCAGAAGAAGCTATTTCCCTTCGATCTTAAATTATAAGGCTAAAAAATAGTAGTTAAGAGCCTATGATATAGTTATTTAAACCGAGTGGGGAGGTACCTCCTATTTTTTCAGGAACTTAGGCATATGCTTACCACAGCTGGAAATTTCAGATCTAGATTTCAGCAGTGAGTTGGAGTCCTTAGATCTGAAAAGGATCTGAGTTCTTTTAGCTAAGCATAGCTTTTTTGTTTTTGATCCGTTAACATATAATGTGGATTTTTCGACAATTTTGCACTTTATCGTGGTATTGCGTTTGATCTCAAACTCCATATGTGGCTAGCCAAATTAGTAGCTTTGCTTCTGTCCCTGTCGGAAGGAAGATATGTGATTAGAATAGCGATTCTTGAATTCTCCTTCACATAGTCCGACATAGCTCTTCAAGTCGGGTGTGTTATTATCTTGCGTTGCAGTAACTTCTGCTTCATATAAGACGGATTTAATCATACATCGCTGGTCTAGTGGACATCATTGCAATCGTTGCAATCCTGTTGTCTATATATATATATATATATATATATATATATATATGAGTGTGAGAGTAAAAATATATTTCCACTGTCATAAACATCAGTCGAGTAGTTCTAGACAACATGATTGCTATGATGATGATGATGAAGAAGCAGAGAAGGTGTAGGAGAAGGAACAAGAGGAGAAAGGGGAACTCTTCAGTAAACTAATGTTAATCGGTATTTAAATTGAAGTAATTAAAATGAGAAGTTGTTTAGTGGTGGAGAGCAAAAGGGAACAATTGCGAGGCGGAAGCAATTGGAAAGTAATGACGTTCCTGGCTGAAATGTAACGTTACCAACTGCTATTCTGTTATTCACAAACGCTTTTATGTTTCTATGTACCGCATATCCTTTTCTACTTCCTAAATGTAAACCATAAAAATCATATTTCCTTGCGTAGTAAATATAGAAACTATATATACATACACACACATTTATTCATATACACACACATATATGTATATATATATATACATATACACATATACACACATACGCACGCACACACATAGATATATACACACACATGCTCATATGTTAAATCTTGTGCGTACAGTTAGATGTACGATTGCTAAAGATTGAATTTAGAACTGCACATGATGTTATTATCCATTCCATTATAGTGGGCTGGTTTCAACTGTACTCATGATATACTCAACAAATATATGGTTATCTGTAACATCTGCGTTGGATGCTGAAACACAATAGATCATCAGCGACATCCAATGCCACAGTGTCTGGCACTCCGCCGGTTATAACGCCAAGGGTTCCAGTTCATTCGATCAACGGAACAGAATGATCAAGAAATTAACGCGCAGGTTGCTAACAACTCCACAGACAACTCATTTTTGCCAGTTAAGTGAAATAAAGTGTTTTGCTCAAGGGCACAACACTGCTGACCGTGAGCCAAATACCTCAACTACTAAGCCATGCGCTTCACTGATTGCAAATATTAGTTAATTTCTGTGTGCGTGTGTGTGCGCGCGCGCAAGCTAAGCGCAGATACAAAACGCAACAAAAGTGCAAGGAACATTTCTATTTAGTTTAATAATATGAGGTTGATTCTCGAAGACAAAGAATCTGATAAAAGATTAAAAGTTATACCGTTTCAGACATAGTCCTCTCGATACTTGAGGAAGAAAAAAAAAAGCGATAAAAATGCTTCAGCATGGCCGTCACATTCAGGCGAATGTGACTTGGAACCAGAATGCCATGCTTTCAATAACTGTTTTACAGGTTTATTCAGTCGCCAGCCGACATAAATACTGTCTCAAAACTTCCATTTTTAGCCCAGAAGAATATCGAGGAAATAAAGCAACTTGCTTAAGAGCACAATGCGTTACTAAGTCTCTCCTTCCCACCTCTCTCTCTCTCTCTCTCTCTACTCTCTATCTACCTTTCTATCTATCTATCTATCTATCTATCTATCTATCTATCTGTCTATCTATCTATCTATCTATCTATCTATCTATCTATCTATCTATCTGTCTGTCTGTCTGTCTATCTATCTATCTATCTATCTATGTATCTATCTATCTATCTATCTATCTATCTATCTATCTATCTATCTATCTATCTATCTATCTATCTATCTATCTATCTACCTATCTATCTGGTGGACGCGTCTGAAAGGATTGGAGACAAACACTTTCCTCTCTGGTCAATCTCTCACCAACTTCTTCAAGTACCACTTGAAAAAGAAAGTGAGAGTAGAGAGGCAAGTTTTGTCTAGCGAATGTTTTAAAAAAAGATGGGTAAATGTAGCAAGGATGGCACGTATGAATGACGAAGCCACCTTGAGCATAATCCTATGAACCCAGAAATTGAAAACAGAGGGTTACCCACTTGCAAACAAATGTGGTAACATATAACAATATTGACCAAGGTTACCGTGGTCTTTTTCGTAGGCTTTTCTTCCCACGGATAAACCTTACTTGCTTTCCCCTTTACAACATACATCATAACACTGTGATACACGATCCCTATTGATCGTTTTTTTTCCTCTTCCCCTTTTTTCCCCTTTGTTCTTCTTTTTTTTCATTTCTCTTTTCTTTTGTTCCTTTTCCTTTTTTTATTTTTTAATTTTTTTATTTTATTTTTTGTTCTTTTTTCCCTTTTACGATCCCTTTTGATAGAAAACCTACGCCACCTGTTTTTTCTTTTGTTTTTTGTTTTTTTCATCCCTCAAAAGAAAAGCTCTACCTTGTAATTTGTCCCTTCTGTGGAAGCAAAAACTTTCGACACAAGTAAGTAACTCTCTGTACTTTCATTTGTGTGTTTTACAGCACACACCCCAATAGAATCATGGTCAAGATTGGTTGTGTGAATGCGCGTGGCTTGGGGTCTCCTTGGAAACAAGGATACCTCCTAAATGACATCAAGTCACATGATCTGGGAATCATAGCCATAAGTGAGACCAAACTCCACGAGCCACGGGCGCTAAAGTCCATGTTTGGCGGACAGTTTAACATTTATTTCGCTCCCTGTCTGCCGAGGATGGGCGGTAGTGGCACCGCGGTACTTTTTCACAAGAGCCTGGATCTCGAAGTCAAGACGATATTCGTAGACCCGGAGGGTAGACTGATCGTTCTGGATGTTGACGACAGCAATGGGTGCGCTTTTCGACTCGTATCAGTCTACGCACCGCCCTTAACAGGTCGGAAGGATTTCTTTCGACGTCTAGAAGTATTCTTGGGAACGTCTCGTCCTTTACTCTTAGTGGGGGATTGGAATGCTACCTTGGACACGCATGTAGACTACGTGGGTAGAGACAGAAACAGAAGGGGATGCAAATGCCTCAGAGACCTGCTCAGACGATTCCAACTGTCTGACAGGTACCGACTCGACCACCCAAATGCACCAACGTGGACATGGAGCAACCGCAGTGGGTCGTCGAGATCGTATCTAGATAGGATACTGTGTAGGACAGTAGACAAGGATAACTTAGGATGTCCACAATTCCACACAGTCAGCTACACGGATCACAAATTGGTGACGTGTACGCTAGACTTAGATAAGGCACATAGACAGGGTCCTGGGTACTGGAAACTGAACGCATCATTCCCGTCCAGACAAGTTTTCAGAGACCGGATTAGCACACTAGTAAAGAGGGCTTTGACGGGAGCCATCATCAACAACAAATGGTGGTTTGCCCTCAAGAGAGCAGTAAAAGCAGAAGCGATTAGGTACAGCAAAGCACTAGCCATAGATAGAAATAGAGTAGAGGGTGAGCTAGTTAAGAAGCTAGAAGAGGCAATTAGAAGCGGCATCGCATCCGACGTTTTGGCGGCGAGGTTGGCTCTCGACCAACACTTCAACGCCAAACACGAAGGATGTGCTGTCAGAGCTAGGATGCGTGCTCTAAGGAACGAAGGTGTTGGAGCCGCGAGAGAGGCCCGGGTGGCAGAGGCGCAACAGGGCAACAAAGCCACCATTCGGTCACTGGTAGATGAACAGGGGCGCGAATTGCTCGAGCCAAGTAAAATGTGTGAGGCCTTTCAGCAGCATTTTGCCCGACTGTTCGGGACGAGTGGAGGGCAAGAACGTAGGGTAGACTTCAGTGCCTACCTACATAGCCTGCCACGACTCTCGACAAGAAAGGCAGGGTGCTGCGAAGGTGCCATCACGGCGGCGGAAGTGCGGGAAGCGATGGCAGAATGCTCGAGGGACAAATCACCGGGTTTGGATGGTCTACCCTACGAATTTTACTATTGTATGCCAGACTTGTTTGGAGACGTCTTGGCAGCGGTATACTGCAACTGGCAGCAAAACGGGAGCATACCCGGTTTTGTGAGTCGAGGAGCTGTAACTCTGCTGAAGAAAGATCCAAACAAGGGAAACATTATAGATAACTTTAGGCCAATCACTCTGCTCAATGCAGACCTGAAAATTTTGACAAAGGTGTTAGCCAAGAGGTTGGCGCTTGTCATGGAGAAACTGGTCGACAACGCACAAACGTGCGCCGTGCTGGGCCGAAGCATCCATGACAACCTCCATCTGATGCGCTACATCATAGACAGGGTAGTTAACGAACCTGGCATGGGTGGGGCCCTGATCAACTTGGATCAATCGAAAGCCTTTGATAGGGTAGACCATCGATACTTGGAGGCAGTCCTGAGAGCGGCTGGTTTCGGTCCCGTCTTCCGCGGCTGGATAGTTGCCTTGTACAGGAGCATCCGTTCGGTAATTCGCGTAAATGGACATCTATCGAGACCCTTCGACATTGCACGTTCGGTCCGTCAGGGATGCCCCCTCTCGGCGCTTCTATACGTATTGACTTTTGAGCCACTACTGCGGAAGCTGGCGACTCTGAGGGGCATCCCGCGAGAATTGGGATGAGGGACGAGCGTGTCTGCATACGCGGACGACGTCACCGTCATAGTATCAAGCCACGAGCACATCGAGCTGATCGGCGAGACACTGAAAGACTACGAAGCGGTGACAGGAGCAAAAATCAACCGGGAAAAGTCAGTGGGCTTGCGGCTCGGCACCTGGAGACGCAAGCCCATGCCGTCCACCAGTACCTCCGTCGTGGGACGCTGGACGGACGGCTCAGTTGTGTTGCTCGGGGTCTGGTTCGGTCCAGACCTCCAAATGGAGAACTGGAACGAGATAACGAGAAGGGTGGTCACTCTCGCCCGGCAATGGGCCGAGAGGAAACTGTCCCTAAAAGGTCGGGCGGAGGTGGCGAACACGTACATCGCGTCCGTCATCTTCTACCGCCAGACCGTCGTACCTTGTCCCGACCCTACCATCACCAAACTAGAACGCATTCTCTTCCGCTTCTTGTGGAAAGGATGCGTCCCGATGGTCAGGCGATCCATTTGCTGTCAACACCCGTTAAAAGGAGGGATGGGCATGCGTGGTTGAT
>NC_043012.1:28865776-28873276 GCF_006345805.1 Octopus sinensis
GAACTCAGAACGTAAAGACGAACAAAATGGCGCAAAGCATTTCGCTCGGCGTACTAATGATTCTGCCAGCTCATCATCTTAATGATAATAAAAATGAAATCGACCGCTCTCAAAAGTTAAGTAAAGAAAAAACGGAAAAATAATCCGGAATCCTTGTCTGGTACCTGATCGATCCCAATGGTAGTTATGGAATGTGAAGGTGGTGGTAGAAAATTTAATAACAGTAATAAATAGTTTCTCCTTATAGTTCAAAATAGTTACAGCATAAAGGGAGATAATTGAGAAAGACTTGAAGGTTAACTTAAGATCGTAATCATGTAAAGTAAAGAAAATATGACAATAATCCAGAATCTATGTCTGGTACTGGATCAATCCCAAAATCTAATCAGTTCGTGCCAGTCACGGGGCCAAACATTCCTGAAAGTTTCATCCGAATCCATCCAGCAGTTCTTGAGATATCTTGTCCACGGACGAACAAACAAAGAGACAAATGCGACTGGAAACAATACCTCTGCCCTCACTAAGGCGGAAGTAATAATAATAATAAACAGGGTGCTGTCCGCTCTCTCAAAATCAACCAAAGCAAACAAGACCGAGCGCTCTCACAAGTAAAAGAACAACTACAACAACAATAATAATAATGGTTTCAAATTTTGGCACAAAACCTGCAATTTCGGGTCGATTGAACCCTAATGTTCAACTGGTACTTACTTTATTGACCCCAAAAATGGACGAAATACGGCTAAGCATCTGCCTAGCGTTTTAACGATTCTGCGAATGATAATAATAATAATAATAATAATAATAATAATAATAATAATAATAATAATAATAATAATAATAATAATAATAATAACAATAATAATAATAATAATAATTTCTTTTCTACTCTAGGCACAAGGCCCAAAATTTTATGGGAGGGAGACAGTCGATTCCATCGACCGCAGTACGCAACTGGTACTTAATTTATCAACCCCGGGCAAAGTCGGCCTCGGCGGAATTTGAACTCAGAACGTAAAGACAGACGAAATATCGCTAAGCATTTCGACCAGCGTGCTAGCGTTTCTGCCAGCTCGCTGCCTATATAATAATAATAATAATAATAATAATAATAATAATAATAATAATAATAATAACAATAATAATAATAATAATAATAATAATAATAATAATAATAATAATAATGATAATAATAATAATAATGATAATAATAATAATAATAATAATAATAATAATAATAATAATAATAATAATAATAATAATAATAATAACAATAATAATTAATCATGAATTCGTGAAGAATCACCCTCATTTTAGACCATAGACAAGGATATACCACCTCACCAGACGTCAATATCGCCTGTGGTATCTTTCAAGGTGACTCATTATCACCATTACTATTCTGCCTCGCTCTGTTCTCAACATCCACGCAACTGAATAATGCTAAGAGAGGATATAAAATCTTTGGCCAGAAAATTAATCATCTACTCTATATGGATGATCTAAAACTGTTTACTCAAAACGACAAAGAATTAGAAGAGCTCTTGAATATTTTCAAAGAATTCAGCTCTGATATAGGTATGGAATTCGGACTTGATTAATGTGCAAAGGCTACTTTCAAGGCAAGGATATTACCACAGCTATTCAAAACCTAGACCTGTTTCCAGAAGAGCAGAAAGGATGCCACAAAGGCTCATATGGCTGTAATGATTAATAAAGATATGGCTGTAATGATTAATAAAGCCATAACTGAAGACAGCCACAGAAAGAAGAAAGGCCTCAGTATGGCCTGGATCGACTACAAAAAGGCGTTTGATAGCACCCCCCAGACATGGATCCTCGAAACACTAGCCATTAACAAAGTAGCACCAACAATTATAAAATTCATAGGACACTCTATGAATAAATGGCAAACAGTACTACAGCTCCAAACAAAAGAGGGACTCATGAAAACCAAAGCCATCCCCATTAGAAGAGGAATATTCCAGGGAGATACGCTCTCACCACTCCTTTTCTGCTTGGCACTGTCACCTCTATCGGATATGCTAAACTGAACTGGATGCGGATATAAATGTTACGGCAAAACGATCAGCCACCTTTTATATATGGATGACCTAAAACTATACGCTAAAAATGACAAATAGCTGGAAACACTACTAAAGACAGTTCATGGATTTACCAAAGAAATAGATATGAAATTTGGATTAGAGAAATGTGCCAAAGTAACCCTGAAAAGAGGAAAACTAGTTAAGAGTAACAACATCACACTAGATAAAACCAATGAAATAAAAGAATTAGACCAAAGCCAAACTTACAAATACTTAGGAATCCATGAACTAGATAACACAACACACACAAATGAAAGAGAAAATAAAAAAAGAATATTATAGACGAGTTAGATCAATACTGAAAACAGAGCTCAATGCTGAAAACAAGATAATAGGTATTAACACTTTAGCTGTCCCAGTTATAAGTTACAGCTACAATATCCTTAACTGGACACTAAATGAACTGACCAAAATAGATAGGAAAACAAGAAAAATAATGACAGGATCTAGGATGCATTACCCAAAATCTGACATAAAAAGGCTATATATACAACGTATAGAAGGTGGTAGAGGCCTTATACAGCTGGAAAACTACTATAAAATAACTACCATAGGACTGCAAAAATATCTACCTCAGAAGGAAGGAAGACTGATACAAATAGCGGCAAAACACGAGCAAAACAAAAAACTGTTCTCAGTATTTAAGGAAGCTGACAAATACAAACAAGAAACCATACCACCTAACAAATATGAAGAAGAAGAAGAAGAAGGAAGAAGAAGAAGAAGAAGAGAAGAAGAAGAAGAAGAAAGAAGAAGAAGAAGAAGAAGAGAAGAAGAAGAGAAGAAGAGAAGAGAAGAAGAAAGAAGAAGAAGAAGAGAAGAAGAAGAAGAAGAAGAAGAAGAAGAGAAACAACAAAAGCTATAAAACAAATGAAATCCAAACTAAAAATAGAACAGCAACGAACCATGATAAAACGATGGCAAGAAAAGCCCCTTCATGGTAAATACTGGACTAAACTAAATGCAAAAGAAATAGACAAAGAAAAATCCCAACAATGGTTGAGAAGCTCAGGACTCAAAGTAGAGACAGAAGGATTTTTTATTGCAGCACAAGACCAAAGCCTCTCCACCAGAAATTACCAAAAACATGTAATGAAAATAAATATAACAAGTAACTGCAGAATATGTGGAGATGGACAAGAAACAATAAATCATATTATCTCTGGTTGCCCAGTCCTGGCTAAGAAAGAATTTATTCACAGACACGACAGAGTTGGGACCTACATACACTGGAAACTATGCCAACATTATGGAATAACAACAGAAAAAAGATGGTATAGGCACACACCAGAAAAGGTCACAGAAAACGAGAAAGCAACCATACTCTGGGATATGCCAATACACACAGACACGCACTGGTTTTTGACTCCAGACTTCTCAGGATTGGTACCGGAGTTGTTCTTTACGTAGCCAAGTGCTCCAATTATTCATAGAAATCAAAAATTATTGTTCGGATTGTTAATTTGACAAACATTTTGCTGACATCTGATGAGGAACGATTTTCCCTAATTTGCGTAGTTTCTTTTGCTCTGATCATTAAGTCTAGTTTGATGTACTTGTATTTTTTAAGTATTAATTTGAGTTACGTGTCGTTGTGCCCGCCAAATCACTGTAGCTTCTTTTTGTATTCTTAGTCTTATTCTTTTTACGAATTACTTTATACAAAGTTCTAGTCATAACATGTTTCATAGGCTGGTAATACTGTGAGGATATTTTCGGGCTGTTACTTATGTTGTGACTAACACCGTTAATGTTGATCCAATAAAGCCTGCGTCAGTTGTATCTCGTTGCTTTATCAATATCCTTTTTTTGTATTAATATTTTATGTCTATTTTCTGATCCTATATTGCAAAAGCATATCCTTCAAGTAGAGCAAATATCCTGTTGTCAACCCAGGAAGGACTAGTTTAGGTGCCTATGGTACTGTTATCTTGACGCCTTCTGGGAATATAGTCATGCATGAACTTTTACTGGTTCATATGCGTTGTTGATTTACGTCAGCGTATATATGTATGCATGCATGTATGTATGTATGTATGTATGCATATATGTATGTGTGTGAATAGTGATACCAAGGGAACTGAACCGCATATATGTACGCAACTGCGATTCTGATGGCCTCTTACGACACAGTTGTGCAATTTCTCCAGGTGTGTATCCGTGGTCACTAGTTACGCATTGGGCGGTTAGTGTATGCTGTCAAGGTGATATGATGCAACATTCCAGAGCCGTTTGGATTGATGAGTGTCTGCCATATTATTTCCCCTTTAAGTAAAAGTTGTCTGATCACAGTTGATGTGGAATTTTCTGGTATGGGTTAACAATGTTAGATTTTGAACATCAGTAACCCGGGTCTCATCTAGCATCCAGTTGTGTATCCCTAATGCTAGTATGAGCTTTGGTACGGCAAGCTCATTGTGGGCTGTTGATTTACGTCAGCGTATATGTGTATATATGCATGCATAAATGTATGAATGTATGTATGTATGCATACATCTATGTATGTATGCATGTATGTATATAGGGAGAATTCACAAAAAAAAAATACGAAGACAGGTGATGTAGACAACAAGCAGATGTATTAGTATAACGCTCGGGAAGTGAGAAGGCTTTAACGTTCCACAGAAAGGAACGCAGAAAGAAACAAGGAGAGAAAATAAAGAATGTGTAGTGGTTAGCAATGTATGTGTGTGAATAGGGGAGTTAAATCCCATATTCATTGTGCCAAAGAAGGCCACGTTACCGATTCTAGCAAAACGTCTCTGAATGCAGCACGGCCGAATGTTAAAGGAATCGCTAGGCTTGAACCCACTACGTACCCCCTTGGCCAAGTCTCTTTTACCGTGAGCTGGAGTCTGTTCGAAATTCGTGAGTGAAACTGGATAGACATTTCATCGAACGGCCTGTCAATATCCACCTAGTCATTATGTCACACTGATTATACCTGTGGGTTATGTTAAGAGAGCAACTAAACCATTTACATGCTAATTCAACTAAACCATTTACATGCTAATTCAATGAGTATAAATTCAAGTTGATCAAACATCTGTGTCTTTATCCTTGAAATCGTAGAAATCCATAACTTCCACGAAGCATAATACATATTTACGGAGGATTTTTCTCATCCGAAATAGCTTTTAGCAATGATTATTTCGGCAAATTTGCCATAACTCATTAAGGTGGAAATATTTTTGTCAGTTTTACTGGTTATTTCTAGTTGTGTCGATGAGCATCTCACTAATTCCATTAAATCCTGTTGCCTTCTGTCAATATATTTCGCTTTCTGTTTTAGCCTTTAAATCGGATAACGAATTTAATTTCTTAACAATTATCATTCTTTCACCTTTCATCTAATAGAGACAACTTTTATTGCTTCTTAAAGGCCCACACCGCATCCGCTGCGCTACGCGTGGTCTCTGATTATTATTGGCCGATGTAATCGACTACCCACTCCCCGCCAAATTTCAGGCCTTGTGCCTATAATAGAAAGAATTATTATTATTATTATTATTATTATTATTATTATTATTATTATTATTATTATTATTATTTCCTTCTTTCTTTATGTTTGTTTTGTTCCTGTCCTTATTTTTGCCACTATGACAGCTACCACAATTTAAATTATTATTATTATCATTATTATTATTATTATTATTATTATTATTATTATTATTATTATTATTATTATTGTTATTATTACTATATATGTTGTTGTTATAGGTTTTATTTATTTCTGTTTATTATTTATGACTTCAGATTATAGGCGACAGTCTTACAATATCACTTTCAAAAGTGACAACTGAGTCTAATTTATTATAATTACTTTCGCAGTTCAAGTGTGACCCAGCTTTCTACATGACTGCATATTCGTCTGTTCATATAAACACATTATGGAAGAAGTTCAGTGAACATATGCTCCCTTACTGAATCCAGATTTTGATGTATAGCCAGTAAGGCAAGTTGAAGGAAACCGTCATCTACCTGACACAGTTGTAATAAGCTTCAAACTAATCTTTTCAAAAACCACATTCTACAGATTGGCTTTACAAATCAAGTTCATAATCAGCATGAATTATTAAATGAGATTTTTCTGTTAATAGGTAGACGCACTCATACGCTTAATTACACATATACATACACATACATATACACACACACAAACACATATGCACACATATATTTGTCAGTGTATTCGTGTGTGAGATAGATGCTTTTGTATACACACTTATGCATGCACACTCGTGCACACGTACACACACACACAATCACACACACACACACACACACACACGCACACACACGCACACACACACACACACATACATATAAACTTAATACACCTATATCAAGAAAGAAAGGAAGGGAGGAACGAGTAAGAGGAAATGCGATATATATATTTCGCATTTTCTCTCATTCGTTGTCTCCCTTCCTTTCTTTCTCGATATATCGATATAGGTGTATTAGGTTTATATGTATGTGTGTGTGTGTGC
Source organism: Octopus sinensis (assembly GCF_006345805.1). Taxonomy (NCBI): domain Eukaryota; kingdom Metazoa; phylum Mollusca; class Cephalopoda; order Octopoda; family Octopodidae; genus Octopus; species Octopus sinensis. The sequence goes on from NC_043012.1 coordinate 28,872,375, forward strand.
GTGTGTGTATATATATAGAGATTTGGCTAAATTTGGCTAAATAGATAGATTTGGCTAAATTCTCTAATATACACCTAAAGTAGCGTTTCCATCAACTCACACACTCATTCACGAGCGCGCTCATGCACACCCTCACATATACAAACACTCACTCACACACATACATGTATACACATACGCGCATATGCATGCATGCATTGGAAACGAAACCGAGACCGCCATTACTCTTCATTGCGCTCACTCCATTGTACAGAACTTTTGAATCTAAGATAGTTAGTATAACAGTTGGCAAATAATAACAAGAACAAAAGAATAAAAATGGCACTGCTTAATAATATTTTATGAACCCACTACATGATTGGAGATTATTTTAATGGACCCAGAAATATAAAAGGCATATATTCGTGTCCATGCAATACGAACGTGCTTTTTGTGCGCATGTGTGTAATCTGCGTTATGTGCCTTAAAATATGAAATATGAGTGTGGGCTTATGAGTTATTGAATGATATGCAACGTTGTCTAAGGATTCGAACTTCACCAGTATTCACTTATTTTTCCTTAAAACATATAAGCCCCCAAACTTTGCAATCTCTCTGTGTTTCCCCCTCTCTATGTATATATACATGCATATATATATATATATATGTGTGTGTGTGTGTGTGTGTGTGTGTGTGTGTGTGACAGACAAACAGGCAGACGGTCAGACGGTCAGACAGACAAACAGACAGGCAGGTAGATAGATAGATAGATAGACCGACATGTAGTTATTAACACATAGTATACATACATGCAGTATATAGATTATACTTAATATATATACATATCTGTAGATATATAAAGATGTGTATATATGCGCATTTTAGTGGGTATTTATTTCAAAGCTCTGCTTTGTATTGAAAGC
>NC_043012.1:28875776-28893276 GCF_006345805.1 Octopus sinensis
AGTACATAGATACTTATTGCCTAGTTTTTATATCATTGTTTAGATTATGTCGCTCTAATTGGAGTATATATATGTATGAATGTATATATGTATGAATGTATATATGTATGAATGTATATATAAAAGTTGCAGGTGGAAATAGCACAGAAGTAAGTCTAAGACATTTCAACTTAAGATGGAATTTAATAAAATTGATTTAAAAAATTTATATGATTAAAATTTTATCTGTTTCGATAAGTTTCTCATCTTATCAAATATAAGTTGAAATTTATAAAAATTTGAAGAACAGTTTATCTTCTGTCTTAGAGTCGAGAACACGTCTGGAGACTTTTCGTTGAAGTCTTCTTTAAATATAGTTTTGTATAGAGTTCAAAGTGTTAAAGAGTGAGAGAAGTAGGTGAGAGAAGTATTGTTTAAAAGAGACATTTGTGTATTCCAGCCAAGGGAATGGCTAAAAAGCATTTATTGAATGGGTTTTATGTTCACCTGTGTGTGTATGTGTGTGTGTGTGTATGTGCGTGTGTGTGTTTGTGTGTGTGTGTGTGCGTGTATGTGCGTGTGTATTGTGTTGAATGACCTTTCAATATGTTTGGAAAGTGACCAGCTGTGAGTTGATGGATGTGCATGTTGTGATGAATGTCTTGCAGAAGAAAGAATTAGGATTTTCCTTTGGGTAATATGTATTCTTTTAAGTGTGTATGTTTGTATTCACCGACCGACAACAAGTATCAACCACACTCAAAGTTACATTCCGTTTTTAGCACAAGGACAGAAATAGCAGGACACGCATTGGCGCCGCTACACGAGAAACCAAAGGTAATTAACCTTAAAAAAAACATTTACTGACACACAAATAGACCAAATTTCCCCGAACTGAAAAATGATATTTCAGCCGAAAACTCAGGCTGGCCGAACACTCCACCAACAACTCTAATGATAAGGACGAATCACTAGCTAAAAGCAAAAGCAACATTTTCCCAGATAAAGGGCTTAGTAAAGCACTGGATTCTTGCTGTGAATACACTGTGAAATTCCGTTTTGAAAAAATTGAACATAGAAACGTTAAACCAAACTTTACAAAACTTGAATGGAAGAACTTACAAGAAAATACGGATACAACAATCAAAGAAGCCGATAAAGGGTGCACTGTCATCATCACGGACACAAATTACTATATAGACATAGCATTCACAATGCTAGAGGACTTGTTGAAAAATCAACTCACTGCAAAAAGTCAAGAATAATGGAAAACTTCACAACTCTTTTAAAGAAATATAACAAAAGCTTTATCAGCAAAGAAATTGACTATTTATACCACTTCAAATGCAAAACAAGAAACATTTATGGTTTACGTAAAATCCATAAATGCAAAAGGATAAGTGATGCCTGTAAATCCTCAGCAAACATACAGCTAACACCTCCAGTTGATCTAAAATTGAGACCAATCATAGCAGGCCCGCCATGCGAAACACACAAACTTAGCAACTTCTTGGACATCCTCCTAACGCCCTTCCTAAAACATATACGGAGCTACATACAAGATGACCTTGACATGCTAAATCATCTGCCAAAAGCGGTAAGTAAACATTCAATTTTTACTTCATTTGATGTTGTCACCCTATACACCAACATTCCCCATGAGTAGGGAATAACTACAATCCAATACTGGTTATACACACACCAATCTGAACTTCCATCATGCATAGTAAAAAGACTTTATCCTTGATGGGCATATTTGAAAGCATTTTTTTAAATTTTCAACGGCGCGGATTAACGCCAAATATCAGAAATGGCGATGGGTACCAAAGTAGCCCCCACATACACCAACTTAGTCATGGGATTCTACGAACAAAAAATCTACAATCAATCTCTTTAATATTTGGTGATACGTTTCATATACAACTCAGAAACAATTGGAAAAGATACCTGGATGAGTGCTTTATTTTATGGCAGGAAAATATTGACAAGTTAACTGAATTCAAAAACATGCTAAACAATCTCAGCAATACTATTCAATTCACAATGAAGTTTAACCCCAAAGAACGTACCTTTCTGGATATCCTGATCAAAAACCAAGATAGGAAAATAGAAACAGATATATTCTACAAATCCACCGACTCCAAACAGTACCTTTTTTCACATCATGTTACTCGAAACACACCAAACTCAACATTCCCTTCAACCTGGCAAAAGGAATTTGTACCATAGTATCAGAACCATCCAAACGTGAACAGAGATTAGAGGAATTGAATGACACACTTATCCAAAGAGCCTGCCCTCCTGGCATAATCATTAATGGAATAAACAAGGCGAAACAAATGGATGTCGATGAACTTAGGAAAACAAAAGGAGAAATGTCTTACCGTTCGTGTCAACTTTCAAACCCAGGAACACCGAAATATTTGATCACATCCACAAAAACCTCTCTTCTTATTTGCAGATGAAAAAAATGAGAAACATCTCAGAAAAGCAACAAAGCATCAAAATTCATACTCACTGGAGCAAAGACGCATAAAGAAACCCCCAACCCAACGGTCACAAAATGTGGGAGAACAAACTGCGGCACTTGCCGTTACCTAATTGAGGGGCCAGAATTTGAATTCAAAGATGGCCAAACCTTCACAGTCAAGTCAAATCTCACCCGCAACACTGAAAATCTAATCTACGTAATTACATGCAATCGTTGCCAACATAATTACATAGGTCAGACGGCGGATATTTGCGCAAAAGAGTGACGACTCATCGCCAACAGACCCGAGACAAAAGCACAAGGAAAATTCCTTTAAGCTACGTGTGAAGGAATGGTCTTACCAAATCTCAAAATATCCCATCTACAAGTGCTCAAATTCTTTAAACCAATAAATAAAGAAATGCAAATTATTAACAAGTATAAACATCCATTAAATATAGATACAACCACAACCAATAGATAATAAAAGACACGTAAATGCAATTTAAAATTTTAAATATCATTTCCTAAATCTTTTTTCCAATATTTATATATGCCAGCACACACATACATACACACACAAGCATACACACACAAGCATACACAAATTCACAAAAAAGAAAACATCGCAAACACACGTATACACACAAACACATAAACATACATACTCACACATACAAAAGAAAACATATCAAAAACATACACACGCGCACACAACTCGGTGCACACACAAATACACATAAGAAAAGATTTCAAGCGAACACACGCGCACACACAACTCTGTACATACACACAAACACACACACGAAAACACACAAAAGAAAACATCGCAAAAAACATATTTACGCACACAAATACACTCACACATACACTCACACACACGGACACACAAACATGGACACAGCTGGTGACCACACACATACACACAAGTGGTGACACTCAAAGGAATACGTCTAACCCAAAGGAAAATTCTAATTCTTTCTTTAACATTCATCACAACATACACACCCATTAGTTCACAGCTGGTCACTTTCGAAACATATTGAAAAAGACAGTCAACGCAATACACATACACACTCACGCACACGCAAACACGCACGCACACACACTCACACACGCACGCGCGCGCGCGCACACAAACACACACACACACAAACACACACACATACACACACACACACAACACACACACACACACACACACACACACACACACACACACACACACACACACACACACACACACGCTCGTGCACACACCGGTGGACATAAAACCCATTCAATAAATGCTTTTTAGCTACTCTCTCGGCTGGAACACACAAAGATCTCTTTTAGACAATAGATACCTCCTTCTCTCACTCGCTAACACTTTGAACTCTATACCAAGCTATATTTAAAGAAGATTTCAACGAAAAATTTCCAGACATGTTCTTGACTCCCAGACAGAAGATAAACTGTTTTTAGTACAAATTATAAATTTATAGATTTTTACTGATATTCGATAAAATGAGAACCTTATCGAAACCGCTAATGTTTTCTTTACATAATTTTTAAAAATCATTTTTATTAAATTCCCTCTTAAATCGAAATCTCTTAGACCTATGTCTGTGCTATTTCCATAGACACACACGCACACACACACACACACACACACACATATATATATATATGTATATAATAATAATAATATTAGGGAGTAAATCCAAACAGGTTTTATCTCTAATTTAATATATATATATTATATATATATATATACATATACATATACATATATATATATATATATACATATATATATATATATATATAATATACATATACATATACATATACATATATATATACATATATATATACATATATATATATATACATATACATATACATATACATATACATATATATATATATATATATATTATATATATATATATATATATATAATATATATATATATAGATAGATAGATAGATAGATAGATAGATAGATAGATAGATAGATAGATAGATAGATTAGTTTCTTTACTGGCCACACAGGGCTGCACACAAATGGGACAAATTATAAGGTAGAGCTTTTCTTTTGGGGGGGATGAAACAAAAAGCAAATGAAACGAAAAAAAGTGGCGTACGTTTTCGATCAAAAGGGATCATAAAAGGGAAAAAAGAAAAAAAGGAAAAAAAAGGAAACGAAACAAGAGAAAAGAAAAAGGAAAAAAGAAGAAAAAGAGGAAAAAAGGGGAAAAGGAAAAAAAAACGATTAATAGAGATCGTGTCTCACAGTGTCATGATGTACGGTGTAAAGGGGGAAGCAGATAAGGTTTATCCGTGGGAAGAAAAGTCAACGAAAAAGACCACGGTAACCTCGGTCAATATTGTTATATGTTACCACATTTGTTTGCAAGTGGGTAATCCTCTGTTTTCAATTTCTGGGTTCATAGGATTATGCTCAAGGTGGCTTCGTCATTCATACGTGCCATTCTTGCTACATTCACCCATCTTTTTTTAAACCATTCACTAGACAAAACTTGCCTCTCTACTCTCACTTTCCTCTTCAAGTGATACTTGAAGAAGTTGATGAGAGATTGACCAGAGAGGAAAGTGTTTGTCTCTAATCCTTTCAAGCGCGTCCACCAGATACATTCTTTCGCCATAGCCACAAGTATGATAAAAATAGCTCTTCCTTCCCGTTTGAAGGAAGGAGGCGTGACAATATTGACGATAGACTCGGCTGATAAACCGACTCGTCCCACACGTGACAGCAGTTGTTCGACATAAGCCCACAGGTCGAAAATTGTTGGACACTGCACGAGTGCGTGCAGAACGGTTTCGTCGCTCTGACGGTATCTCGGGCAGGTCGGCCCCGTGTTTCTCGAGCCGTGTCTGTAGAGCTTATCCCGAACGGGTAGCGCTTCTCGGTAGCACTGCCAGGCCAGGGATCTCTGGAAGTTGTCCATGGGCCCTGGCCCGAAAGTCGTCCCGAACAGGCGGGTCAGGTATTCCTCGTCGACGTCCAGGTTCGCCCCGAGCTCGTCGTCGTACCTCCCCTCCACTAATGCTCGTCGTCGTACCTCTCCTCCATAGAATGCTTTGGTTGTGATGGAGTCACTCAAGGTCGACCCAGGACGGCAGAGATGCTTGATAGATAGATAGATAGATAGATAGATAGATAGATAGATAGATAGATAGATAGATAGATAGATAGATAGATAGATAGATAGTTACGGCGAATTCAAGACAGAAAATAGAAACAAAATCAACAAAAGTCAAATAGACGTACACAGTGAATAGAGTGCGTATATTAGTTTGATGTTAAGTGAAAATTTTTAGATGGAAAATTAAAAATAAAAATAAAAACACAAGTAAAATTATGACGCTTCACGCATGTCTCTTCGTGGGATAGTGGAAGAAAGTTCACAGAAATGGAAAAAGGAGGAACGAGTGGATTGTGAAGAGAAAAGCACGTTGATCGCTACATGATCATACATATGTATGTGTGTGTGCCTGTATGCCTGGTGCATGTGTGTATGTATGTGCATAGTTATGTGTTTGCACGTGCATGTGTGTGTGTGTGCGTACGTGTGCGCGTGCGTGTGTGTGTGTGTGTGTGTGTATGTTTGTGCTTGTGTTTGCTCAACAACCAGTGGCTTCTTTTGAACTATTCGGAAAAAGAAACCGAATATATAAATGAATATGATATACATCCCATAGCCATTTTATGAGAGATCAAATTGATTAAAATACAAGCCATGATGTTTTGCTTAAATATAAATACTAAGTAAGAGAATTAGAATAGAATCAATAGAAGAAATAGGTAGGTTTTCAGGAGACAACTGGCCATATTAGCTGTACATATTCACTGTTGGACCCTGAAAATTTTTGAGAAAAGTATCTCCACAAGAAAAACATCTTACTAAAGAAAGCTGCAATTAAAATTGTAGGAACTCTTTAAGTTTTCCTGAAATTTTCTAGCAAAGATTTTGATTTCAGAAACACATAATTATTCCACCACTCCAAGAGTATCCTTATAAGCTTCCTTTAGAGTACAGAATCGTAAACAAAACGAAAAGAGTTTAAAACACTTGAGAAGGTTCGAGTTTTTTCGCAGCGACCTTGTGGGACTAGTTCCCACTGCACACACCAACTGTGTGCAGTCAGTCGTCAACATAATGCCGTCTTAAAACACAAAACATATGCAGAAAAGCATAAATATATTTTCTATGCTGTCATATTCTTATTAAAATATTCTAGAATTCGTTTTCTCTCAATACGTGTCATAACTATTAGGCCCTCACTCTCATACACGCACGTACGCACACACACACACACACACACATGTGCGCGCCGGTATGCATGTTCGTCGTAATTAATAGCTTCAACTTAAATAACTCGATAGCATGTTGGAGAATGTTTATTATGACTGATGAGCTTGAATACTGCATTACGTTTCGTCTTTCGATTGATCAAAATGTAAGAAATGTGGAAGAAAATTGCAGCTACATTGATATGTAGGTGGAGGATCGGTGATTGGTATGTAAGTAAGTAAATGCAATGATTGGTGAATATAGATGGGAAAAGGGCGGCGTTATAAATATTTATTGAAAATTTCAAACTAAAGACGACTGCTTTAGAGATTACAAGGTATTCAGAAGAATTTAACGGAGTAAAATTTATGTTATATTCTAATAAGGAAATGGTTCAATAGAAGAAATAGAGAGAAAGATTGGTACAGTGATTCTAAATTTATGTATGATAAAACGATGCTTAACCGAAACTTAAGAGGGGCACTGATTTAGGTTTATCTAATTGCTGTACATCATTACAAAAACTACAAAATTTAAAAGTGCACGGATATGTAAAATATGATGTTATTGAATCAACTGTACACGTCCAAGATACGTTGGTGTAAATGATTAAGAACTGCAAAGACAAACGGATTACATCAGTGAATGAATCCTTGTTTAGAACTGTGTGTTAGCATAGGTTAATATACAAAAATTTTCATAATTTCACTGAAGGTATATATCAGCTTAAATGCGTATTTTACCAAATATCTATCTATCTAGCTAGCTAGCTGGCTATCTATGCATGCATGTATGTATGCTTGTATGTACGTATGTATATATATAAGAGTGCTGGAAAACTGAGACGCACAAGATGTTATTTAAATCATTTATATCACCATATCACCGACATATTGATACATTAAAATAAATCCGAGATGAAGAATTATGTGGAATGAAATATCAATCTTATCAGGGAGGAGATTATAATAAGCCATTTTTACAGATGTAAGAAACTATATATAATATATAAATAAAAAAACGAAGATGAATAGGGAACACTAGTAATTTTAAAATAGTATTAAGAAATTTGATGTCACAGGACGAGAGAAGAGAAGGAAGAGAGAAAGGGAATTAAAGGAGTAATGGAGGTATAAGCAAATAGGTGACTATAGAAAGACCAATATAAAAATATTTAGTTCCTGAAGAATCTTTACATTGATAAACAACATTTTTAATTTTGCAGTTTCCATTGAGAATGCAAACTTCATGCAGACCACAATTAAAGTACTATTACTATTGATATTGTTATTTAAGAAGTGATTATCGTTAATATTATTGTTATTACAGTTATTAAGCAAAACCCTTTTACCGTTAAGAATATAGTTGTTATACGAGGATATTTGTAGATTATTGGTGATGGAAAAACCAACGATGTGAGTTGAGAATAGAGTAGTAGCTGAAATTTTCGGTGGCTTCACGAAACAGGTAAGGAAGGTGACTTTTAAGTTGTTTTCTGCATGGAATAACAAACCAAATAGTTTTACTAGGAGGGTCATGCGATTTACAGGGAGATTTCTGATTAAAAAACAGGAAGTTTTTTTTTTTTTTACAGAAAGAGTGGGGAAGTATTGTTAACTCCCTTAGATTGTTTATTTTAAAATTTACCCAGATTAGCTTTTTGACTATTTTGATATAATGGAATTATTATATGGATTATTGCCCGTGGAAGAAACATTATTATTATTATTATTATTATCATTATTATTATTATTATTATTATTATATTATTATTATTATATTATTATTATTATTATTATCATTATTGTTGATGTTGTTGTTGTTGTCGTCGTCGTCGTCGTCATCATCATCATCATCATCATCATCATTATCATTATCATTATTATTATTATTGATATAACTACTATCAACCAGATTATTAGAGGTTAAACCAGGATCAAGAATGTTATAATACTTAATTTGCTCGTTATATCCTACCTTATAAGGACGATTTTTTAAATTTTTGATTAGAGATATTTTGAAGGTAAAGAAGACAATCTTTGCGATATAAACAACCAAGGATATATGGAAATTGGCCAGCCATTTCGGATAGAATATAAATACCGACCAGATCAGAAATTTGAGCTGAATCGCTGGACCCCATTGTTATATCAAAGCAATCAGGTCGATCTTTATGAACCCAAAATTGATTATTAAATTTGATAATAAATTTTCTAGCTGCTAAGTTATAAATTTCATCTCGGATGAGGCCGGATTTATTATGCGCGTACCATAGGGCTTTATTAAGGACGATGGAATTAATAGAGGAATAATAACTACAAATATCAAACTGGATAAATTTAGTGTTTAGTTTATTATCAATAGAGTTGAAGCAGTCTTTTTTATGTATCAGTCTTAATATATATGAATGGACGGAAAAATGAATGCACACACATACACACATACACACACACACACACACACACACACACACACACACACACACACACATATCGTTGCTCTTATGTTAAACTGTCGTATGTCCAAGTTGGCCAAATGCGTTCTTTTTTTCAATATTTATTTTGCTTGCAATAGCCGGTGTTATTTTCGTCAAACTATAGAATTTCCAGCTGCTTCAGATGCCAAGATATCAAAAATTGTCAAAGTGTAGCACAACGATTTTGCTATGGAATGGCGAAACTATATTTTCATTTTCTGAAAAAGCAACGTTTTAGACTTACGACACTTTTGCATATATATATATATATGTATATTATGTATATATACACACATATATATACATGTGTGAGTGTGAGTGTGTGTGTGTGTGTGCATATGAATTCGTACATATGCGTGTGTGTGTGCCTGTATGTGTGTATGTTGAAAGAGAAAAAGAAAAGAAAAATGGGTGTTGCAAACATTTGTATAATTAACAGAGTGAATTAAGTGCGGGAGGTTAAGGAGCATGTCTAAAACCTGGCAAGTGAAAATAAATGAATGAGTGAAAGATGAGACAATTGGATTGGTTTACAGCCTACTTGAGACATCTATTTAAATCTGTCTCCAGCTTCACTGATCTTCCTGATATCTGCTGTAGAAAACTACTAATCAATGAGAATCAAATTTCCGATTATCGTCCTCTAAGATTACATTCTTTCTCACTGGACTAGCTGACATCAGGTCTGAGTATGGACTTTTTCTGGCCCAAGGCTGTTGTGTGAATGATGGTGGTGGTGGTGGTGCAGAGAGTGGGAGGTAAGAGTCATGAGTGTTGCTTGTTCGGTGGTGAATTTATTGTCTACTTTAATTGCGAGTTAGAGGGTGGCTTGTCAAGGGAAATTTGAAATGAAAATCAAGAGAATATGGTAGATTGAAGACATAGATAGACAGAGTAATAGAAGATGACTGGCGTAACACAACTAAGTATCATGACTTGCCGCACTCAAATACACAAACACACTCATACAGACACAAGCGCGCACAAATAAGTACTCTGAACTCCAATATGTTATACAAAAATAATCGTGATTTCAAACAGTCAGATACATACACACATACACATTAACACGCATGCACTCACATAAGCACACACACGAATACATACGCACAGATACTTACAGACACATATACATAGATACAAACACATACAGAAAGAGACACATAATTTTAAAGCATGTTATAGAAAAGTATCATGACTTGATATTTTCAAATATGCACGAAAACCATCCTACTCAAGATCTCACGCACATATAAACACCGGCAACAGAAATAACATTAAGCTTTTAATATTGTTATCGTCGCAAGTTATTTGATCAAGTCAATAACAACCAGAAACATTTTTTGCAAATGCCCATAATAACACACATATAAAACACGCATATAAAACATTAACAACCCTCTAATAGCAGAGGGTTGCTATTGTCTTTATGTGTCTATTTAGCCATAAAGAGCGGAATAGGGTTACGGGGAAAGTGAGAGCTTTACTGTTTCTTCTAGTACGCAAATACATACATAGAGGTGTATAATCGTACATATACATACATACATACAAACATACATACATACATACATACATACATACATACATACATACATACATACATACATACATACAAAAATACCCTGTTGGTTGTTGGTGTTGAAATTCTAATGAAGGAGCTTTGGATCTAGGCTAGAAACCGGTTCTTTCCCAATTGGCAACAAATCTTGTAATAAATTGAATAATGACATACATATATATATAAATATATATATATTTATGCATGTGTATTTGTGTATGAATGTGTAATCATATATATATATATGTGTGTGCGTGTGTGTGTTTGTGTGTGTATGTATATATAGGTAAGGAAAAATTAAAGAGGTGAACTCTTTTCAAGAAACAACAGCGTAGGACTCAATCTATGGGCGATTAAAGTATTAATTATAAGGAGACAAATTTCAAGGTCAATAATATATTTCGGGGGCTAGATAAACGCATAATTTTTTTAAACTTTTTTTTTTGTAATTTTCTTAGTTGTACACTATGAATGTTTGTTCAATGACCTGGAATCCCGGAATTTATGCAATTTTTGTACTTGTGTAAAAATTCCAACAGCTTAAATATATTCTTACATTGTCATGAATAATTTTATGATTTTATTTCAAATTCTGAATCTGTAAATATTCTCTGATGAAGGAAATGTGGATTACTGAAGTTGAAAAAATTTACCTGCACACTTCTTCACACATTCCCAGAAACGGCCGTAAGATTCTTTTGTATGTATTGGATTCGTTTGAGGACTTCCCTTTTGGATTATTGTGAACTGCCATCTCATCAACTCGTGACTTTTTGGTTTGTCTGTATGTATTTATGCAATTCTTTATCCGACTTTAATTTGGGCACGGAATTACACTATTATATGTATATATATATATATAATATATATATATATATATATATATATATATATATATATATATACATATAAATATAGGATAAAATTTTTTTCGGGAAAAAAATTTTTCTCAATGGCCAGCATATCAAAATATGCCTTTAAAGGTAAAATCTATACATAATTTACAAGATAAGAGCAGAAGAAAAATTCTACTGCCAAATGTGCCGAAACAAAAAATTGTCGATAACCATTATAATTTATGCGTCTCGAAACAAACCGATAGAAATCTCTAAAAAATTCGTTATTACCGTATTGGTCCAATTTCGGGGTTAATTCATAAGAAATGGTCCCCTCTTCAGCGGCAAATACGCGAGATATAAATGAAATACTTACTCATACCCATGGAAAAGCAAGCACTAAGTCCCGAGCAGACTTAAGTACCCCAAATATATCCACGGTAATAACGAATTTTTTAGAGATTTCTATCGGTTTGTTTCGAGACGCATAAATTATAATGGTTATCGACAATTTTTTGTTTCGGCATATTTGTCATTAGAATTTTTCTTCTGCCCTTATCTTGTATATATATATATATATATATATATATATATGTGTGATATGTTCGCATATTTATAATGGTTTATATATACTCTCTGTGTTTAGACGTGTGTCGGCTTTCATGAGGAGTATTATTGACCTTGAAATTTGTCTCTTTCTAATTAATACTTGAATATATATATATATATTTTATTTTTTGCCTGTTTCAGCTTAGAGCTGCGGCCATGCTGATGCACCGCCTGGCCTAAATACCCGGCGTTGCTCGGTAGTTTAAAGAATGTTAAAGGAAATAAAAACACATATTCTGATATAAATATTTTCAGAAGAATTCTATCGGATGATGTGAGTATAAACAAAGTTATCAAAACAAATTCTGAAATGAATCACAGTTTAATTTTGTAGAACTTTTAAATATACAATGTTTTCAGTGTATCCTTTAAATGGTATACACATAAAAATAGTTTTGGGACTTCCAGCTCGCGAACATCCTTTGACTGGATGGAAATGCCTTCTAGAAGAACCATAAGAGGTTGAAAAGGAGCTGGTAGTGCTGGCATTGTTACCTGGCCGCCTGAGCAGCACATACCATTTGTTTCATTTGAAAATTTGAAAGCTCTACAGAAAAGAAAATTTGTACTTAGCGCACCAATCTGGACAGAGTTATCATTTTTATAAAAATGGGATGGATCGTATCTGAAAACAGATTCAGGAGTTGTGAAGAACGAATTTGTACGTAGTCTGTTTCTGAGAGCTATTCTATTGGACCTCTGTCTAATCATTAAAACATTGATTTAATGATCCAGCATCAAGTGTTGCAACATGCATTTACTGATGTCGAGAAAATCTCATACAGCTTCTCTCTTCATACCCTCGCGTTCGGTTTTCTACAATCCTCTTTGCTTCATCCTTGTTTCTGGAGAGATTAAGTCCTTTCTTTCGTGGCATATTTACCCCAATATTGTAAACAAAAAAATATGAACTTAGAAAGAAATTATACATTAATCCCTACTTTTGTATGCAGTTGTATCCGTAAAATATTTATTTGAAGAAAGCAGAAATTAAAAGAAGAGAAAGCGAAAAGAATAAAGAAAGAAAGTGAAAGATGTATGTACGTGTATATGAAATGGATGTGTGTGTGAATGCGTGCGGGCTTGTGCGTGTGTATGTGAGAGAGAAAGAGGGTGAGAAAGAGAGATAGAGTGAGTGAATGAAGATGTCTGTCGTGATGATTGATGTCTTTTAAGGTACACACACATATAGAAAATGTGACGTAAGATTATAAAATTTTTACGAAAGTTGATTTATGGAAAAGATTATGTTAAACTTTTGAAATTCAAATATGTGAATGAAAATTAAGTTTAATAGTTGCCAAAATAGCACTGAATCTTTTGATAACCCATACGTCAAAATCTGTAACTCGGTTTTCGAAAGTATAAGGAATATATAATATCAATGAGGCAGACCTCTACATGGTAGCTAGACCTGGTAGAAATAGCAGCCAAATCTCCCTCAAGACACCCTACCGTCTTAATCCAACAATTCTGCCTATTATGTAATTTTAATGAGAAACTGTTTTTAAAGATTAAGATTGTTAACCCCACAGAGAGAGGAAAGAAGAGAGACAGCATAGGAACGGTTTTGGCTGACTGTCCTCCTGTACTCCCCTTGTTGCTAGCGAAATGGCATGAGCCGGCTGTCTGAGCATCTGGTTGTATTAATGGCGGAACAATCAGGACAGGGATATTACAAAAATAGTGATTCTCACTTTGAAACTAAACGAATTTGAAAATCTTCTTAGATTACAGAACACCCCGATCTGTCATGTATCCATGTTTAAAATTTCAGCGCGATCGGATGAACAATATTCGAGTTATAAGCGCACAAACAGACAGACAGACCAAAAAGATTATATATATATATATATATATCTATATATATATATATATATATATATATATATATAATATATATATATACATACATACATACATACATACATACATACATTACATACATACATACATACATACATACATACTTATTCTTTTCTTTTGCTTATTTCAGTCATTTGACTGCGACCATGCTGGAACAGTGCCTTTGGTCGGACAAATCGACCCCAAGACTTATTCTTATCCTATCGGTCTCTTTTTCCGAACCGCTACTCCTCCCTGTTTGTGTCTTCAGGGAATAGTAAAAACAGTCTCTTCTATTTTTTGATTATTATTAATCTTTCGATGAGGAGAGATGTCAATTTAACCCCAAGCAACGGAGTAACTTTTACTGATGAAGGTTAATTCATTCCAAAACCATCGATGATCTGACAGTCCTCGCTGGCTGTTGGGAGGTTGTTTCCCTCGTCAGTCAATAAGTACTTTGTCCGTGTCTAAGAGTTGTTTTGACTCTTATTTCCCACAATACTGGTGCTGATTTGCACCCTCAGTCACTTTAGTGATGTTTGTACTTATATATATATATATATAATGTCAATAAATGAAAATGGAGAAGAAAAATTGAAAAGATGCTTAGTTCATTTTATTTGTATTACAATTGGAAAAGTAATGCAAATTAAGAGATTAAAAGATATACCTATAAGAACAAGTATGAAAGGAACCACATCAACAAATTAACCCCAAAATTTGCTAAAATATATTCTACATATGTTTCAATATAACAATATTTTAGAATCAACAATAATTCTAACTTTTAAAGATGTAATAAGCGGTATATTGTTAGATTTCCTCAGAAAAAGTAAGTATATTTTAGACTTGAGTTACGAAATGACTTATTTGAGACTATGTTTAGGAAAATGAAAGACGCAGAATTCATGTGATTAGAAATTTATTGTTTAAAATTTGAACGTTAAAATTGAACTTTAAAATGCTACTAAAGCATCAAATTTATTTGAAAAAATATATATTTATTATATTTATAAAGTTTTGTGTTAGGGAGGTAGAAAGACGGATGTAGCTTATCGTTAGGGTAGTAATATATTATAATTATAATGGGAAATGTAAATAAAGATTGGATGAATAACATTGGTGTTATTTAGAGAGGATATAATTTCCAGTTTTCGAAGAAAAAATATGTTTTGTATTTAAAATATAAGGTGTATAAAAATTATATAATAGTCTCTTACGAAATGTTGCTAAATGCTAGAGAAATTAAAAGCGGTGTTACAGGATAAATTCCCTAGGTCAAAATTTGAGTAACTAGTGATCTCCCTTTACTTCATATATATATGTAATCATGAGTAAAGGCGCATGGATCAGTGGTTAGAGCGTCGAGCTTACGAACGTGATGTTGTGAGTTAGATTCCCGGACTGTCGTGTTCTTGAGCAAGACACTTTATTTCACGTTGCTCCAGTTAACTCAGCTGTAGAAATGAGTTGCGACATCACTGGTGCCAAGCTGTGTCGGCCCCCTTATCTTTCCCTTGGATATCATCAGTGGCGGCTGGTATGCATGGGCAACTGCTGGCCTTCTATAAACAACTATGCCCGGACTTGTGCCTCGGAGGGTAACTTTCTAGGTGCAATCCCATAGTCATTCATGGCCGAAGGGGGTCTCCTCCTCGTGTGTAATCATGTCATTCGATATTTTAAAAATGAAAAATAGCTTAGTTTAAATTGTATATTTATATACTGAAATATATTAGAAGTACCAATAGTCATAATTGCGTGATTATGATATTTTCTAAATATAAAAACAAACGATAAAGCCTTCAAAGTACAGCATTTATGTAGAAATTGATCTCTTAATAATAATTAATACTTATATTTATACTTCTATATATTTATATTTATATATTGGTGCTAAATATGGTTTATATAATGATTGTTATAATAAATAATTGTACTATTATCAATTATTTGTTATTTAAACTGTGGGTTATATATGTGTTCTTAATATAAAAAAGGTTAAGTGTTTGAGTATGGAATATGATGATAAAATCCAATATACAAGTTATTAATTACTTCTTATACGACGTATACACACACTCGTACACACACACATATATATTTATCTACATACATAATACATACATACATACATATATATATATATATATTATATATATATATATATATATATTAATATTTAATTAAATATTAAAATAATTTTTTAAGCTATTTTTTATATTCATAAATATCTCTAATAGTTGACTTTGTTCTATTATTGTTTATATATAGCTATTTTCAATTGATAATTTGTAGTAGTATTTTTCGTTGATAAATATATTCGTAGTTTTTATTGGATACTATATAACTACGGATTGATAATTTCATCGTATAAGTATTTAGGTGTTGAAGATATCTATTTCATTATTTCATTATTAGTTCTTAACTATACGGTTTTTGTAAGTTATTAATTAGCCAACGAGATATATGGATCGTTAAATAGTTATAGGGTTCTTTTAAGATAGTTTATTTGTTTACAATTTGCATTTTCATCTTTAATCTTTTAATATTTAATATATTTCATAAGTAATAATGAATAATTAATTTATTTAGTATTTTATTATACGTATATATATTTATTGATAGAGATAATTTTAGATCTTAATTTTTATATTTATATATATTTATTGATAATTTTGTTATTACTCAAATATTTTATAATTATTTGATTTGAACTTAAATTTAATAATATGAATAGTGATTTTTTTTTGTTAAATAATTAGGTAATTAGATGTTGACTATAACTGAGATTAGGTTATTCGTGAGTTTATTATGTTTTTTAAAGCCATATTATATCTGAATAGATAAATACATTTTCTATCAATTCTTACTTTAAAAAATTAATTTTGAACATTATAATCGATTGTATGACATAATCATAATCGTTAAAGTTTATAGTTTGATAATAGAGTTTTTTATAAGAAAAATTATTATTTTATTTATTTCTTTAAAATATTGTTTAAATATATTTGCTTATTTATTTAACTATTATCTTTAACCTGAAGATTGATTATAACCATAATTCGAATTATTAATTGAATTTAAATTATTGTAATTCGAATTAGGGTATGAGCATGAAACGTACGTAGTGGTTTTACTTTTATCTTATATTAAGCATTTTAATACTTTTGATAGTTATATATATTAAAAAGAAATTATTAAAAAATTATAAATATAAATTAATAATTTTAATTTTAAATTTAAATAATTTAAATTTTTAAATTTTATATTTTATATATTTTGTATATTATATTAATTATTTTTATTTTTATGTTTTGGTTTATATTTTTCATTGTTTGATTTGCCTAATAGTGGTTTTATCTCCAATTTAATTCATATATATATATATATAATATATATATATGTTCACTAAAAGTGA
>NC_043012.1:28895776-28915776 GCF_006345805.1 Octopus sinensis
TATATATATATATATGAGTGAATGGATAAACGAAAGAAGGGCAGTCAATACATGTATTAGGATTTACAAATATATATCAAAACAGTTTGATTCAAATTCATTTTATACTCCGTGAGTTTCAAGCGTGATGTTAATCTTCAGCCATTTTGAATTTGAATGAAAGAAGATGATTGTTATCACCGTAAGTTGGGCTGCGATTAGTCGAGGAAGGTCACGTTGTGTCGTGGTTTAATGTTGTTATAACCGTATATCAGTGCCGACAGTTAGTTGAGAAACACAGCATAGTGAACAGGAATTAGACCATGTGGTGGGGAGGAAATCGACTGCGTGGTGGACAGGAAATCTTTCAGGTTATTGGAGTGGAGGTAGGAAGGGGCGGTATGCGCAAGTATATAGTTGTATATGTGGGTATGTGGACGCACTCATGGTTTTGCATACATTTCTGTATTGATGCAAGCGCGTGCATTTACGCATGGGCGCGCACGCGTCTCCATGCATAGAGAAATATAAATGGACAAGCGAGCGCATATGCACACACACGCGCACGCACACACACATACATACACGTGCACTCATACAAATAGACGTCCACGCGCGGACACTCACACACACGCACACACAAACACACACACATACTGACACTTGCGTATGTACGATGCATGCATGCATGCACTCTTCTACGAGAACCCATCCACCACTACACCTTTGGATAAATTCGGCTTCAAATACCGAAAGCACCCCCACCCACGTATGAAAGACCTTGAGAACTTCGAGACTGACCTATGGAATATTGTAAAGAAGCTAGTGTTTCCTGAAATCCCTAAATGACAATATGACTAGCATTAAACAATCGCCTAACATACACAGCCTCGCAGACTTAACGAAGAACATTTACGAAATAAACACTTCCATACACTCAAGACATCTTAAAATCGCCATCACCAAAACATACAGGAAAACTCGTAATTGCACATACATTGACATAAACATAGAAGCAAAGGAGCTAGCCACCCGCCTTAATATAGAGCAGCGTTTCTCAACCGGGTACCCCGGAACCCTTGTGTTCCACAAAAGGTTCCTAGGGTTCCACGAGAAAGAGTGAGATAAGCTAATGCTAATTTCATGACCGTAATATTACTATACATGCACAATGTATTATTGGTTATTGTAATATGGTAATATAGACATCATCCTATCTAACTTATTATGTTATCAAAAAAGTATAACAACCATATATATATATATATATATATATATATATATATATATATATATATATATATATACATTTTTATATATAGAGGGCATTATTATACATACATGCCACACGCTAAGAGGGACAAAATTAGTCATTTCTACCAAAAATTTTACTAATGTATAATAATGTATACTAATGTATAATAATGCCCTCTATATATAAATTAATATGTTCAATAAGAAAGAATTATTTTCGAAATTTTTTCTTTTATGAGGTTTTTCACGCTATCTACCGATAATTTCTTGTTAAGTTTTCCTTATTAAGAAGTTGTCCTTAATTGCTAAATTTTTTTTCCGAAAAAACTTTTCCTTTCCCGAAATGCAATTCGTAAAAGTCTGCCATTTACCGGATGTAATATATGTAAACCCACCCATGTGCTTCGTTGAAGTTGATCAGATAGTTGCTCGGCTTAGACGAGTTGGGTTCGTTTATTTATGATGCGTCCAGACTTGCTGATGAATACAGAGGTATGAAATCATAGGTGATACAAGTCCATATTTTTAAATGTCTTACTTTGAAAAATTGCATTCGGTGGGATTAGTAAAATTTTTGGTAGAAATGACTAATTTTGTCCCTCTTAGCGTGTGGCATGTATGTATAATAATGCCCTCTATATATAAATTAATATGTTCAATAAGAAAGAATTATTTTCGAAATTTTTTCTTTTATGAGGTTTTTCACGCTATCTACCCGATAATTTCTTGTTAAGTTTTCCTTATTAAGAAGTTGTCCTTAATTGCTAAATATATATATATACATATATGATGTTTACTACGTGAACTACGATGAAAAAATATGAGAAAGATATGATATATAATTTTTTTGTGCAGGGGTTCTTTGAGACATAATTTATCTTAAGAGTTACGCAAGAGTAAAAAGGTTCAGAAGCATTGACATAGAAGATCGCATGTACTACCTCGTCCTCCCCCTAACACACACACACATTACACTTAAGGGCCATAAGCCAAACTTCCTTTTCAATCACAAATGTAGGCTGATCGACCCCTCTGAAAGTGACAGAGGTATCAGCAAACGAATTCTCGATACTATTAACTACAATATCAGAAGAGCTACAGGGTTGACTCAACGGAACTACAGCGCAGCCGTGATCGACTGGTTTTGCGGTACCGAGAATAAATCAGCCTGCAGATTCACCCCGTTCTATTGTTTCATATCTAAACCCTCCTCCTGAAGGTCCTAACTTTTGCTGAGCAATACACAAGCATTAGTGATATTGATATCAGAATTATCATGAATGCCAGAAAGTCAATTCTGGTCCGAGACAATTCCTTCTGGGTGAAGAAAGAAGGTGATCCATTGTTTGATGTCTCTATGAGGATCTTTAACGGGGCTGAAATCCCCGACCTCGTCGGGTTATACATCTTAGATACCCTCAAGAGACATAACCACCCACATAGGTCGGCCCTCCATAGGGACGACAGTTGGCTATCTCAAGGCATATGAACGGTCACGTCATGGACAGATACAGGAAGGACTCGATAAAAATATTTAAGGAGTTCGGCCTGTCCATAACGGCTACCATCAACCTGACTACAGGCGACTACTTGGACGTAACCTTAAACCTGTATACGGGGAATTATTACCCTTACAGGAAGCTTAACGCGGAAACAGTATACATCCACAAGAGTTCAAACCATCCCCACCCCGTTGTAATTAGAAACCTAGTTGCAGGGATTAGCAAACGTCTATCTAATCTCTCGGCTAATAGAGAGATCTTTAACAGGGCTACCCCCACTACAACGCTGCTTTGACTAGGAGCAGGTTTACTAAGGAGCTCATTTATGTGGACAACCACCATACAGCCTCTCCTTACCTCAAAAAGATTAGGAAAAGGAATGTTATATGGCATAACCCCCTTTTCAACCTAGAAGTTTCCCTCAACGTAGCTAGGGGCTTCAACCCCCATAATGTGAAGGTGAGCGACTCCTGCTTAGACAATATCGCATCCAAAATTGCACTCACCAACAGACGTAAAATTGCACTTGCACCAGTCCCAACCCCAACCTGCGACTTCCGAAACTCTATCATGTGCTCTCTAGAAGGATTCTGCTTCTGAAGGTCTGTAGTGTACAGATCTGGGAAGTCCAGATCGACCCCAGAACTTATTTTATGTAAGCCTAGTACTCATTCTATCGATCGCTGTTGCCGAACCTCTGGTTATTTTACATATTTCTGTTGAAAGCGATCATTTGTAGAAGTTAATAACTGGACTATGTAGAAACTATGCTAGTAGATGTCTGAAGTGAAGATATAAACGGACGGAAGCATTTATATTCGGCACATTATTCTTTATGAACGGAAATATCTGAATGACTTAGGTAACTATGGTCAGTGGTAATCCAACCTAATCAGCCCTTCTTTATTCACATATCGTGTGCCCTCGACTATGTTCTCCAATGTGTCTTATTTTTAAAGTGAAACGTGTAATTTGGAATACTTGGCTGCTATCTATATCCGGTCGAATGAATGCATAGAATTCCTCTTATTACTTCAGTTGAAGAGACGTTTAAGCATCAAGTGTGTGCAATTTAGCTGTGAGATTCAAAAAGATCTCAGATACCTTTTAAAAACGGTTTCATTGCCAACTTATTAAGAGGTTTAGGGTCTAACTTAATTCTCATATTTTTCAGCTAAAGAGTTATTTAGGTATCAACTAAATAGTACTTGCAAAACAAGAAATTAGTTTACTTAGCATTTTTGTAAAATATTTGACATATTTTCGCTGGAGAATAAGTATTCATAGAAACGGTGACTTTAAATATATTACAGTTTAGATAAAGGAATTACAGTTCTCTAATTCATTAGAATGGCACAAAGAGTGATAAAAAATGGTTTTAGATTATTCCGATTTTCATCATAATTCAAAGTTTAAATGAATACTTGCAATTTTATTTATGTAAACTTACCAATATTCCAAAAATGTTCAAGAATCACAAGGTTAGTGGCTAAAGTGCCAAAACAACCGAGGAAAATTTCTGCATTTATTTTTTCGCACAACTTTTGAAGCAAGAGTCTCGTTCTTTACTGATTTCCAACGGATCAATCATTAGTTTATAACATTTGTGAAGCTAAGACCGACAAAGTAGGATCGGTAACTCAGTGTAAAACAACTATTGCGTAATTGGATTACCAGTTATCGCGACAGTGTTTGCATACATACGCGCGCGCATATATATATATATATGTTTGTAAGTGAAAGTATGTGTGCGTGAGAGGCTTCTGCAAAATTTCCGTCTATAAATTTCCATTTATAAAGTATTGGTCAAGCCGAGATATGGAAGAAAATATCGCCCAAAGTTCTGCACAGTGTGATTCGGTCTTGAACGTCGTGGATGCGATGCGAACATCTTTAATCACACGATTCGCTAGAATAGTTTCAGCCACTAGCTTATAATCGATTGTTCAATCTAATTTGTTAGTCATATGAATACTAATAAGTTAACTGAGTTTGAGCAAATAGTTAAGTTTTCCACATCTAACACAACACAAGTTTTTGTTATCGTGAACTAACGTCTCTTCAAGACATATTATTTGTTCCAGTAAGAGAGAACGAATGATATCTAAATCATTTTTGATCAATCGTCTATATTTTTACTGAATGAGTATCCTGTATGAGCAGTCATATGTTGAAGATATTCCATCCATGACCATCTTGTCTTAGAAATAGATTATTGTATGTGTTTTTTTCTTGTTGAGAACTAGTCGATAAAACTGCCAAATATATATTTAGAATGAAAAACGTTCTCCTGGCGTATTTTTTCTGAGATGTAATTTGAGGACGATTTGGCTACTGCTTCTTGATGTATATTCCTTTAGGTATAACTCGAGGGAGATTTAGGTGTCATTTCTTTCATGTCGAGAGAACACGTTGGGTCATATGTGAGTATATCGGTGCTTACGATGTGGATACTTTGTTCAACTGTAAACTCGCTTATTTCCTACAAACATAAGTATATATGTAGATAAAAATTTAAAACGTTTATCTTAATTTGTCTTACATTTTGTTTATTTCAACCTCATCAAATAGTTGTTGGTCAAACTGACTCTGAAGTTTTCTTACGATTTTCATATGTACGAAAACCTTAAGTAGTAACAATAAACACCTCACAACAACGAATGGGAACTTCAACCTAAATTTCTAAATTCTAAAATTAATCTACTGTTATAACATTTTTCTTGGAGCCAAAAACATTTTCTGGGTGTCAAAACTTGCACCCGAGCACACCTAAACTGGTTTGATCTGTTTTTGCTTGTTTGTTGTGTTTCTCGCGATGTTGGCCGATTTCATATGATTGCTTGAGTTGCTCGCCGGACTGTCGACTGTTAGGCATCACTGAGTTTTCACGTTTTATTAATAACAGTGGGCGTACAAGTTATGTGTAAATTGATATCTAACATATATAGTTTCATGTTCTATTTGATTTTGTTTATTTTTATTTTGGTGTTTCCAGTTACCAACAGCGGCTGGTTTGAAGAAATGATATGGTAAGATGAAAAACTATACAAAACGAAATTTTTCATCGATGTTTTCTTATTTTTGTGACTGTTAAAAGTTATCAACAAGTCGTTACTACCACTTCTTTTATACTGTTGCTGTCGGATTTATTGGAAAGAAACAATAGCGCCCCTGTTTTACAGTAACGCACACCAGCAAACATAACTGTATACCTGTGTGTGTGTGTGTGTGTGTGTGTGTGTGTGTGTGTGTTGTGTGTGTGTGAGTACGGTGAGCGCGGGTGCTCGTTTGCATGTGTTAGTGTTCGCGTATTTATGTGTATATGCATGTATGTATTCCCATACATAGATTCTTTCATACATACATATAATCACAAAAATACAGGTTCGCCTACTTGCATTTTCATATCAATATTAAACTTTCAGGATCTTTTCCTTTTGATGGACGGAATTTTCTAGTTAACTAAAAAAATTGAAACTTCATATACTGGTAGAATATGTCAAAAGAAAACATTATTGTAAACAAAACTGAAAACAAAATTGTAATTTGTAAGTTTAACGTAGTTTAATTATTAAGCAAAAGGAAAAGATCCGAGGTTTTTGTGTATGTATATATATATATAATAAATGCGCCCTTTTAAAGTCTAGTCAGGCTCATGGGCCCGGTTTCCCGGTTTCTATGGCTTATGTGTTCGCCAGCTGCACGGGACGCCAGTCCATCGCAGCGTTACTCATTTTTGCATGCTGAGAGGACTGGAGCAACGGGAAATGAAGTGTCTTTCTCAAGAACACAACGCGTCGCCCGATCCAGGAATCGAAACCACGATCCCCGCCATATATATATATATATATGTGTGTGTGTGTGTGTGTGTGCGTGTATGTTTGTGCGTGCATGTTTGTGTGTCTGTGTTTGTCCCTCGCATTGCTTGACAACCGATGCTGGTGTGTTTACGTCCCCGTCACTTAGCGGTTCGGCAAAAGAGACCGATAGAATAAGTACTGGGCTTACAAAGAATAAGTCCCGGGGTCGAGTTGATGGACTAAAGGCGGTGCTCCAGTATGGCCGCAGTCAAATGACTGAAACAAGTAAAAGAGTATATATATATATAATATATATATATATATATATATATGAGAGGTTTTGAGTTATCTAGAAGTTCCAAAAAAACAGGTAAGGCTTTGTAAGTGCTATGGAAGGACCACACTTTTAGACTCCCGATTCGATAGAATGAGTGAGGAGTCTAACGCGGGTCGTGTGTGAGCGTGTATGTGTTAAATAAAATGACACAACAAAGTTAAGGCAGTGTGAAATTTCTAGGACATTTTATGAAGAGAAAGGTAGTTTTACAGCTGTTTCAGAGATATTAAAGATATCCCATCATCAGAGACGATAGAGATTTAAATAGAAGGAAATAGTAAGAGTTCAATATAAGAATTTATTTTGGAATGGGAGAGATATAGGAAGTATATTGGGAAATATAAGAATAAAAATAAAACTATATGCTGGATGTTAAATTTGCTGTTCCATTATCCATGGAATGTGTTGTGTAGAATGGCTTCTTGTCAGGAGTTCATAATTTGTTACTACAAATGGATTGCGAGCAGTTATTAATTCTATGTGGTGTTCATTCAAAGGGATCTTATAGTGTCAATGAAAATTTGAGAATAGAATAGATAAGGAAGTTAGGAGGAAGAAAAAAGGATTAGGAGAGGAAAGAAGAAAGAAAGAAAGAAAGAAAGAAAGAAAGAAAGAAAGAGGAAAATAAAAAAGGAATGCTAGATGGTGGTCAAGATATTGTGAAAGGGTGGGGAGAGGAGAGCTATCAGTAGATAAAAGGAAGAAGAGGAGGAATAGAAAGCAGAGATAAGAATGTAAAGAAGGAATATGTGTGAGAAGTAGGAAGTGGGGTGATACGTTTGAAAGAGTCTAAGGTGGAGGAATAAAGAATGTGGTACGGAGTGGAGTAATAAAAGTGAGTAGTAAACCTCAAAAAGGCAAGGAAGAATAAGAAACTATAATGGTCAAGTTTCTAAAAATAGATGTAGATATTTATATGAGGTCAGAGATTGTACTAGTTAAAGTGATAGTAGGAATTAATAAATCAGTGAGAGATAGAAAAATATGTATAGAGATATACTCGCACACGCATACATATAGATGTGTATATGCACTATTCTATAGGACCGCATACACACACATATACGTATACATATGTATCCATACACATACGCATATATGTATGTATGTAATATATATATATATATATATATATATATACAAACATCATTATTATTATTATTATTATTATTATTATTATTATTATTATTATTATTATTATTATTATTATTATGATATTAAACAATTAAAAAATTGAAAATTAAAAATTAAAAAATTGGGACGTCAAATGAGGTTGTTGGAAGTTACCCTCCAATGTGTATTCGGTATATGTTCTGTGTGGTAATTTAGGTTGCATTTAGATTTGTGGTAAAATTTGAAGGTATGAAAAAAGCGGTGGTTGCATGTACCTAGGGCCTCATTATACTTATTTAGCAGTATTGAAGAGTTATGTTTTAATATGCGGAATGTCTCTTTTAGGAATAGCTTACAGGCTGAGTGTTGATCCTGGTATGGAAGCCCTGAATCTATTATGGACCATGATAAATGCTATGGAATATTTATATTTTTAAGATGATGAATGTGACTAGCGAGGGTTGTGGATTTACTGTGTTTCTCGTATCTAAAAGAATTGAGATGTGCAGGGTATCTCTGTTTAACATTTATAGTTGATCCTATATATATGGTTGTAGAATTGTGTAGCGTGTTGAGGACTGTGCATTTGTTTATTACGTTAGACCTTCTGCAACGGGTTTGTAGAGGGCAAATGGTCCCAGAGCGTCAGTTACATGATAGTGCATTGTGGGGATTATTCTCAGGAATGGAGGAAGTAATACTGTCTAGGGAGGGGATAGAGATGGGGGTACATTGGTCTGTGTTATTATTATTATTACTATTATTATTATTACTATTATTATTATTATTATTATTATTATTATTATTATTATTATTATTATTATTATATTATTATTATTATTATTATTATTATTCAGTAGCTTTATTTTTATAGCGTGCTTTCGTTTCACTATCGAGCGTAGCTCTGTGTGCCTTGGGTATGTGCTGTGATTTGTTGTGATGCTCTGATGGTTATTGTATGGAAAGTGTTCTGCGTAGGATGTGTGCAGTGCCCAGTAGTGCAATTTTCTGTATGTTATATGTGTTTGTAAGTCCTGGTGTTTTTGTTATGCATTTGTCTGAATATTTTTTTATCATGCCTAATGCACCTACTATGATAGGAATTGTTTCTGTTTTTAGATTCCACATTCTGGTTACCTCTATTTCCAGGTCTTTGTATTTTGAAAGTTTCTCCATTTCTTTTAGAGACACGTTGTCATCCGGTGGTATTGATACATCAATTAGAAAACATGTTTTCCTTCATGATCTCTGACAACTATATCTGGTCTGTTGGCCTTAATTTCTCTATCTGTGTGTATCGGCATATCCCAGAGTATGGTTGCTTTCTCGTTTTCTGTGACCTTTTCTGGTGTGTGCCTCTACCATCTTTTTTCTGTTGTTATTCCATAATGTTGGCATAGCTTCTAGTGTATGTAGGTTCCAACTCTGTTATGTCTGTGAATATATTCCTTCTTAGCCAGGACTGGGCAGCCAGAGATAATATGATTTATTGTTTCTTGTCCATCTCCACATATTCTGCAGTTACTTGTTATATTTCTTTTTATTACATGTTTTCGGTAATTTCTGGTGGGGAGGCTTTGGTCTTGTGCTGCAATTAAAAATCCCTCTGTCTCTGTTTTGAGTCCTGAGCTTCTCAACCATTGCTGGGATTTTTCTTTGTCTATTTCTTTTGCATTTAGTTTAGTCCAGTATTTACCATGAAGGGGCTTTTCTTGCCATCGTTTTATCATGGTTCTTTGCTGTTCTATTTTTAGTTTGGATTTCATTTGTTTTATAGCTTTTGTTGTTTCTTCTTCTTCTTCTTCTTCTTCTTCTTCTTCTTCTTCTTCTTCTTCTTCTTCTTCTTCTTCTTCTTCTTCTTCTTCTTCTTCTTCTTCATATTTATTAGGTGGTATGATTTCTTGTTTGTATTTATCAGCTTCCTTAAATGCTGAGAACAGTTTTTTGTTTTGCTCGTGTTTTGCCGCTATTTGTATCAGTTTTCCTTCATTCTGAAGTAGATATTTTTGCAGTCCTATGGTGGTTAGTTTATAGTAGCTTTCCAGCTGTATAAGGCCTCTACCACCTTCTATACGTTGTATATATAGCCTTTTTATGTCAGATTTTGGGTGATGTATCCTAGATCCTGTCATTATTTTTCTTGTTTTCCTATCTATTTTGGTCAGTTCATTTAGTGTCCAGTTAAGGATATTGTAGCTGTAACTTATAACTGGGACAGCTAAAGTGTTAATACCTATTATCTTGTTTTTAGCATTGAGCTCTGTTTTCAGTATTGATCTAACTCGTCTATAATATTTTTTTTTATTTTTTATTTCATTTGTGTGTGTTGTGTGTTATCTAGTTCATGGATTCCTAAGTATTTGTAAGTTTGGCTTTGGTCTAATTCTTTTATTTCATTGGTTTTATCTAGTGTGATGTTGCTACTCTTAACTAGTTTTCCTCTTTTCAGGGTTACCTTGGCGCATTTTTCTAATCCAAATTTCATATCTATTTCTTTGGTAAATCCATGAACTGTCTTTAATAGTGTTTCCAGCTGTTTGTCATTTGCAGCGTATAGTTTTAGGTCATCCATATATAAAAGGTGGCTGATCGTTTTGCCGTAACATTTATATCCGCATCCAGTTCTATTTAGCATATCAGATAGAGGTGACAGTGCCAAGCAGAAAAGGGGTGGAGAGCGTGTCTCCATGGAATATTCCTCTTCTAATGGGGATGGCTTTGGTTTTCATGAGTCCCTTTTTTGTTTGGAGCTGTAGCACTGTTTGCCATTTATTCATAGAGTGTCCTATGAATTTCATAGTTGTTGGTGCTACTTTGTTAATGGCTAATGTTTCGAGGATCCATGTGTGGGGGGATGCTATCAAATGCCTTTTTGTAGTCAATCGAGGCCATACTGAGGCATTTCTCCTTTCTGTTGCTGTCTTCAGTTATGGCTTTATTAATCCTTAGTTGATCTTTACAGCCATATGAGCCTTTGCGGCATCCTTTCTTCTCTTCTGGAAACAGGTTGTTTTCGTCCAGGTGCTTGTTCAACCTTTGCGATATCACTACAGTAAATGCATTGTACATTGTAGGGAGACAGGTTATTGGTCTGTAGTTTTCTGGTTTTGCTGTCTCATTTGATTTGGGAATTAAGATGGTTTTCCCCTTCGTGAGCCATTCAGGCATTGTCTCTGGCTCTGCTAGTATGTTGTTAAAGATTTCAGCCAGCTTTTTGTGCATTCCTGTTAGATATTTCAACAAGAAGTTGGGGATCTTGTCATGCCCAGGTGCCTTCCAGTTGCTTAGTCTTTGCAGTGCCTGGGTGAACTCTTCAGTTGTTATGGGGGTCCAAAATTTGCTCAGATGCTGAGTTTGTTGTTTTAATACTCTATTATTATTATTATTATTATTATTATTATTATTATTATTATTATTATTATTATTATTATTATTATTATTATCGTTGTTATTTATCCTGTCTAGGGCACTAGTATTCTGGATAGTGTCAATAGGATTGGCTGGGTTTTCGTTATGGTCTAAAGCATTGGGTTCTATATTTGAGCTATGTATGTATTGGGGGCTCGTGTATTCAGAGTTGTTTCGGTGAATATTTTGATAATAGAGTAAGTTTTTATCTTTTAGAAGCTGTTACGATACACTCAAAGTTGTGTGGGGAAGAGTAGGATAGCTTTAAAGTAGATCTATTAAAGATAGAGTAATATTTATGTTGATGGGGGAAGTTGGAGTCTAATATATTAAAAAAAGGATTTTGCTAAGTTGTTAACATTCAATGAGAAGGGAGGTGTATACCATAGAATAGAGAGTCCATCGCTTTTTTTGGGAGGGAGTTTCTTGGGGGTAGTATGATATATACTTTTAGAAATTAGAGGGGGTTTAATTGCCTATTATCGTTGGCTGTTTTAGCTTTTGCCCTACTGTTATATGTGTACGTGTGGGATCTAAGCTGTCTTAATCTGTGTTTTCCCGGGGTTCTAGAATAGTGCGCGTATGGTCTGTTATGATTCTGATGGTCAACATGTCGTGGTGATATGACTTGCGATATATGTTGCTTGAGCCTAGTATTAGAGATGTATTATATTTGTTGGGAGAAGCCGCTGAAAGCGAGCGCTTGGTTGCAGTATGGAGCGTGATTGAATATTTCTTGAGTGACTGAGAGATCACATATATAAATCGAAATACCCTTAACTATATTATCGAAGGTGGATTTATGGTGATTGGAATTAATGTTTAACTACTTAAGGTACTGGTTGCGATTTTCATTTTCTCTTCTTCTTTCTTTCTTTCTTTCTTTCCCTAATCCTTTAGACTCATACCATTTTTCTTCCTCCTAACATCCTTATCTATTCTATTCTCAAATTTTCATTTACACTACAAGATCCCTTTGAATGAACACCACATAGAATTAATAACTGCACACTATCCATTTGTAGTAACAAATTATGAACTCCTGACAGAACTTACATACCATGGACAAGAAGCCTTTTTACCCATTCTATACAACACATTCCAGCATGTTTAACATCCAAAATATATTTTTATTTTTGTTCTTATATTTCCCAATATACTTCCTATATCTCTCTCATTCCAAAATAAATTCTTATATTGAACTCTACTAATTCCTTCTCTACCTCTCACATATCGTCTCTGATGATGGGATATCTTTAATATTCCTGAAACAGCTGTAAGACCAGCTTTCTCTTAATAAAATGTCCTAGAAATTTCACACCGCCTTGACTTTGTTGTCTCATCTTATTAAAGACACACACACACACACACACACACACACATGTGTGCATGTATGTACGTACGAACGTACGTATGTACTTATGTATGTGTGTACACACATATATATCCTTTATTTGTTTCAATCATTCGACTGCCGCCCAGCTGCAGCACCACCTTGAAGAGTTTCCTCGAACAAATCGATATCATTGCTTAATTATTTGAAATCTAGAACTTATTCTATCAGCTTTGGTGAACCATTATGAAAATAAAGTAGGAAAGAAGACGCATGTGAACTACTGATGAGGAAGCTACGTATCCAATACGCAAAACACTCAACGCGGGCATTATAGCGACAGGATACGTACCAACTGGTTAACCTGTGGCGGACAAAATATCGTTGTTACAGAGTATGGGCAAAATATGGTTGTACGAAGTAGCCTCGTGTAGAGTAGAAAGGATGGAAGAAAGATGCAGTGTGTTTATCAGAAAATGGCCCGGTCTTCTACAACCACTGAATACAACTGAACTATATGGAAAATCCGTGCTGCAACTACTGGTAACATCAATCGCCGAAGAATATAAGGTAGGAAGGGCAAGGACAGTAATGATGCTAAGGTATTCGAAAGATCAGAGTATCCGGGAAAACCCTCCAAAGGTACGAACAGAGAGGAAATGGAAAGTGGAAGAAGCAGTAAACAGGGCGATCGGAAAGCTAAGGCACGCCGATGTAATCGGAGCGACGTAAGAAGCAAGAGCCGGTCTAGGATTGCACAATTTCAAGCCATTTTGCATGAGCAGTGTAAAAGAGATGAAAGAGGCGGTGGTACACGAAGTGAGAAAGGAGGATGAAGAAAGGCGAAATGTACATTTGGTGCAATGTAGTCAACAGGGACAGTGCCTGAGATGGGAGGAATATGTGGTCAGTCGCAGAATCTCATGGAAGGAACTTTGGGCTTGAGAACAATCAAGAACATCCTTCCTGATCAAGTCTACCTTCGACTTTTACTTTCACCGGCGAATTTAGTTCGGTGGAACATACCAACAACTGATGAATGTAGATGCTGATAGAAAGCGACGGTGTGACACGCTCTATCAAATTGCAGGCTAGCACTAGACAGATATACATGGCGTCACAATCAAGTTCTTGCTGTCATATGTGCAGCATTCAAGGAGAAGATCGAGGGATATAATAGGGGAGAGTACCCAAAAGTGGAAAAGCGCGGAAAAATATACTTCCAGGAGGAGGGAAAATGACATAAAACCAGGCCTTCAAATAAAATATCCGAGATGGACGAAAGATGAAAGCGATTCTCGGAGCTGGCCGCAGATTTGGAAAGACTGTTAATATTTCGAATCTTAAAAACAACAATAAGACTTGACTTAATCCTATGGAATACAGAACGGAAAATTGGGATTTTGTTAGAGTTGCTAGTGCCATGGGAACAGAACATCGCTTATGCAGAACAACGGAAGGAGAGATTAATCGCAGAGTGCGAAGAACAGGGATGGACTGTCGAGTATTACCACCTGGCAGTGGGGGCTAGAGGCTTCATTTAAAGTAAAATGACGACGGTGCATTTTCGAGCTCAAAGCTGAGAAAATTAATAAAGAGGATTGAGGAGGCAGTCGAAAAAGCCAGTTTCTATAAATGGCTGAAGTTAGAAGACCCAAAATGACTTGAAAGCCACAATATGCCGACTGGGAAATAGCGTTGCTAGGTGAGCAGCATCGCTGATTGACAGGTGGGCCAAGGTAGCGATCTCGTTCATAGCGTGCCCTCCTCCTGGTTCGAAGGCTTGTATCACCAAACAGCTGGTCAGCTCTGGCTGCTGGAGCCTACTGTCGAGCATTTAAAGGGAAATTTGACAGGATTGACATTCGTTGACACTGCATCGAAGAAAAAAGGAGAAAGAAGAAACGCACTTAACACAAAAGCTGAAGACACCTCCGAAAGGATGGGGGCCCCTCCATGTCGAAAACGTAGAGGAATAGGGGCCGAAACTGGACGTGGTTCCTCCTGATGATGTCTTTAGCCATTGGATCCTATAAAGGAGCTTTTGAGGTAGCGAACCACGAAGCGTGTTTGGAATTCCTCGTTATGGAGAATAAAACCTAGTCCCACAATCCACACCCTACATATCAGCAAATTCAAAACTATATTGTTCCATTTAGGGACAATACAATATTACATGGCGATGTTATTTCATATACTTAAGAATAAGGAACACATAACAGAAATAAGTCTTCTAAATGTGATAACTCCACTAACAACACAGTCATTAAGAAGTATACAGCAGAAATTGTTATACCCACAGCGTTAGAAAGCAATAGTAGTATATTTTAAAATCATAACTGAAAAAAAAAATGTACTGATTCAGAATCGCCAAATTTACTGCCGAGAATAAATTAACTTCAATTTTGGGACCCAATGTTATAGGTGACTTCCATCCTTAAGAGACCCATTAGAAAGCACAATCAACAGTTTCACGCTTAAAAAATATACTAAAAACCCTAGCTAAGAAGGGAATCATATTTATACATACTACAGTAGACTCTTATTCACATCCTGCAACAAAGACATATCGAGTGTAGCAAGAAAACTTAAGCCTTATATGTGCATACGTTCGTATTTGTGTGTGTGTCTGTGGATACAATGACACATACATCCGAATATATATCAGGACAAATACAGGAGTTTAAAACACGTACATTCAAGAAATAATAATAATTCATGATTGGAAGTTCTGTAAATAGACGACTGCATGATATCGTAGTAAAAAATAGAAGAAAACTCCAACAGATAATGATTGATAGAAGCATATAGAAATCATACTAGATTGACAAAGTTTAAATAATATAATGAACATGTCAGCTCCAATCTCAATAACATCACGATACCATTAAACCATTAATCTAAACTGACAAAATATTTGAGTCGAATGATACTATTTGAACTTTTCCTATTTTTCGAGTCATCTTTTACATGTCATACGAACAGAAACAGCTTCGAGTGAGTGTTCTCAAAATTTGGTTTTGCGTAAATTCATAAATAAGTAAATATATATACATTCTTGTTTTTAACAGTGACAGGCTGTCTTTCTCTCGACGCTTACACACAGGCAGAGGAAATACACGAAAATACACGAATGTTATAAACGTTCAAATCTTATGGTGTATGCCTTCTCAAAGGATATTAGAAAGGTGTAAGTAAATTATCTTCAACATGAGCTGAAATGGAATACAAATGACATAGGATAATCCGCGGCGTCCACCTGGCACTCATAATACTGAGGTTGGAGTGACGGGTTAGAGAGATAGAAGCAACTCTAGTATCTAATATTATGAATATTATCGATGTTTGTGGGATCTAGCAAGAGAGGGCTTATGATCCATTTGTAAAAAGGTATAAAATGTGTGTATAATAATACTTAAATTTAGAATATTTTCGGTAAAATTATCCGTAAAGAAATCATGAGGGTCGGGTTAAAAGTCAAGAAACAAAAAAATTCCCCAACACCCCTTCCTCAGGAACATTCCTTTGGAATTCTGCTCTTGCTTCTCTTTCTTTTTCTTACTGCTAATCGACGAACACTTGCAGCCTGTTTCAACAATTTACAAAGTCCTCTTTATCAGATAGACCAGTGGAACATAAGATTATGCATGGTTATTGCACAATGATTGTTGAATCTCCCCCTCTCTCAGATCATAACCTAGCGTCTTGAAAAATGGAAGAGTTCATTGGATAATATTATATTAAATATAATATTAAAAAAGACGAATATGTGATCACAAGTATGCCCTTGATAAGAGGTATGCTTGATAAACACGGATCTGGGCTTTAAAAAATATAACAATTAACTTAGGACAAATAACAGTGAAGATGAGAATAACTACTAACAACTCGGAATATACACAGATATACTAAATAATAATAATAATAATAATAATAATAATAATAATAATAATAATAATAATAATAATAATAATAATAATAATAATAATAATAATAATAATAATAAGAAGAAGAAGAAGAAGAAGAAGAAGAAGAAGAAGAAGAAGAAGAAGAAAAAGAAGGGGGAGGAGGAGGAGGAGGAGAGGAGGTTATAACTCTACGTAATATGTAAAAACAAGTTTACAAATTATAGTTTTTAGTTTTATGACGATGCCGAGATCAGTCTTTGTTCTATATCTTGGTCTAGCCTTCTCACTCTGTCTTCTTTTACAACTATGGTATAAAATTTCTTTTCAAAGATGATGATATTGCGAGATTTGCGAAAAACTAGGTTACCGTTTCCAGCCGTTCGAACATCCACGCAGAGATTTTTTGTT
Organism: Octopus sinensis; assembly: GCF_006345805.1. Classification (NCBI taxonomy): domain Eukaryota; kingdom Metazoa; phylum Mollusca; class Cephalopoda; order Octopoda; family Octopodidae; genus Octopus; species Octopus sinensis. The sequence goes on from NC_043012.1 coordinate 28,912,819, forward strand.
GTTGTTGTTCTACATTGCCTTTCAGTGAAGAATGTCAACTTTTAATTGTCACTTGATAAAATATTTATATTTCATATCTTATCAAGTGCCCACTTTTGGCATCGAAAAGTGTAAGATAGGAATGTAATGAAGAGTATAGTATGGAAAATGAAGAGTTTAAAGAGAGAAGATAGAGTAAGGCTATGATGAAACTATAAATAAATAAGCGCAATTTGTGAGTAAATGACGTTGAATAAAATCAGCTGATGAATGTTCCATGTCCTCATTTCTATCCAAATTTCTATTTCGTTTAAATATTCTTTGCAATGTGTATTTCAGTTTGTGTGGTTATATGTCATTTTCCCGTTTTATTCATGTTTATTCATACATTCACTCGTTCCGTTAATTTTTTTTGTGTTTAATGTCTCGTTTTATGCCACCTTGAGCTTTGGTGGAGTTAAGTGTCGTCTTCTGGTGGTGGTGGTGGTGGTGGAGATAGACTTTGCGTGTTCATGTGCATGTGCGTGCGTATATGAGTATACATGGATGTGTATGTTTTTGAATGTAGGTGTCTTTTGAGTAATATGCAGTTGCTACTCCTTAACTAGCATGTAGTCAAAGTTACATACTTTCTTTGTCCAAGTTATATATCGTATAATGTGTTATAATTACTCGCAGTACTCGTGGAAATTCCACGGTCCATGGTGTGGTACAGCATCAATCATAAACATCTCCCCACTTAGTAATAATATCCTGTCATTTCTTTCATAATCTTTTGATTAATTTCTACAAAATATTGTCTCTTCTCTTTGGTCATGGTTTCTCTTCTCGCTTCTGGCTTGCACAAAATATTCTTGATTATCATTTTCTAGTAATTCTCATTCTTTCCCTACTGGCTTCGACTTCGTCGTTCGTCAGACATCTTCATGACTCATTTTCTTGTATTCGTTTCATTCCTTTTCGCGTGTCTAAGTTTCTTGGATACAGATCATACGGTAAGATAATTTTGTACTGATGACGCTTGTTGGGGCAGAAACAAGTGTGCATTGCCGTTTTCGAATGTACTAGTCTCAATTGCCATCTGATAATTATGACACATCCTCTACAGGTGGACGATAGTTTTAATAAATGAAGCATTTATTGCTTCTAATTCATATATATATATATATGTGTGTGTGTGTGTGTGTGTGTGTTCACATATTAATTTGAAGCAGCTCGAGGAATATAAACGATATGGAACACACATATACAAGGTATGTGTATTGCTAGTTCCTGAGTAGGCTGCGCTCATAGGTGCAAGAGAATATATTCTCGTCAATTCACCTGGAGCTATCTCGCTTATATATGGCTTCCAAGTGTTTTAACACCAGGTAAATTGATGAAAGTAAATTTTTTTACGCCTACCCACGAACTAGCATAACACATGCTTTGTGTATGTGTGTTAAATCTTAATTTCATATTTGAATTTTTTCCGAAGTGTGAAACACTGGAACATGCCAGCAGATGGACCTTAGCTTGCATCGGGCCTCATTTTGGGTACGCGGTATTGACAAGTCACAAAAATGACGAAACATCGATGTCTACCGTTCCTGAATGGGAGCTTGTCTATGATTTCCAGGTGTTTTAACGCCAGTCGGGTGGATGAGAATATATTCTCTTACGCTTTAAGCGCAGCTTACCCACGAACTAACAAAACACATACCTTGTGTATGTGTATGTATGTGTGTGTATATATGTGTGTATGTGTGTGTATGTGTATGTATGTGTGCGTGTGCGTGTATGTGTGTATGCTTTAGAAACGTAGAAAAGAAAACAAAAACAATGAAATGAAATATTCTCACACCCCGTGTAAATATTTAAAAAATGTATATTTGCCGGTGAAATGACTGAGACTACACGGAAGTTGGACACAGATTGGTTATGTGCTGATGAAAATCTGTGAAGTAGATCCTCCCAACGGAAGGCATCAACCGACCTACGTGTGTACTGCAGTTATTTTTGAGGGAGAAATGGGATGCGTCAACAAAATTTATAAAGAATAAAATCGTTTGATGGCCCTGACGCTTTACTGTGGGGCCTATAATTTATACATCTGGCCATCAACTACAACAAATAAATTAGTAAGTAAAATTCAATATTTGATATTCTTCAAATCACTCTTTTTTCCAGGTAATTTGGAACATTTACCAGCAAATCACAATGCAGTCCCTTAGCAGTAAATACGACTGTTACGAATTTCCCCAGCAAAGGTCTTGTACCGGTTTCATTGACATAAGGCGTCACCATAGTATGGATTTCACCAACTGAAGGCGGGCCCATGCTTTCTCCAGGCACATACAAGAGCAGCTGTGTCTCCCACGAGTTCTCACGCACAAGCAGATACACAAACTACATACATAGAATAGCACATTTTATATAAAACATACGTGTGTTTATGTTCACCGTGAAGAGAGAAAACTAGTCGTCATTACAGCGTTGGGAACAGTAAATGTTTATCTCTACATTTATGACTGCTTGTAGTTAAAGTGACTTTCCATGTTGGAGTGTTAATGTGGGACCCCCCGTTTAGAAACACATGTTGTAAACGCATCTGTTGTACGTGTTGAACTTTGCGTACAACTCGCTTCTTGCTTTCTGTTCCTATATGAATTGCTCACTCCTTCTCTCTTCCTCACTCTCTTTCTCTCTATCTTTCCCTTTTTCTCTCTTCTCTACCTCTCTCACTCTTTCTCAACTGTCGTTACATTTTTTTACAGAATCAAGAATGTAGTTTTATATATATTTGCCACCTTATACCGACACGTAGAATGATTGAGAACAACATCCATAAGCATACACACATAGACACACACACACAAATGCCCCTGCACGATGAGTGAGGTACGGACTGGCAAAGATGCATGGGAAAGCGAGCAAACATGCACAGGAAAACGCATATGAGACATTAAAAAGAATATACACAAACATGTAAATTCAGCT
>NC_043012.1:28925776-28928276 GCF_006345805.1 Octopus sinensis
CTTTGGTGTGTGCGTGTGTGTGTGCGTTATAAGAGTGTCCCTTACCTGTTATTAAACTCACTGAAGGAGAGAAACAAGTCACCCCACTAAATCTGTGGCTTCTACCATTTCCACCACATCTACGGCGTCGACACGTGGGAGTAACACAACTTCTACCACTATAACTATCATTGCTGCTAGTACAACTGCCACCGCAAAATACGAAGGAACAAAAGAGAACCACTATTGCCGAAACTGATGCTATTTCTATTACCAGCACTACCACCTTGTACATATTGTAAAAAAAAAAAGTACGAGCTTTCAAAACTGCTAACATGAAACATTAATTTAAAGTATTGCAATTTATTTTCCCTTCTTTTATAACACAACTAAATCGGCTTAAGCATTTGAAACTGGTGGCACATTTTGATAGAAATATACGAGGGGCGTTCAATAAGTAATGCCTCTGGCCCACTTGCAGTTTTTTGATCTTGCTGAAATTTTGCATGTGAAATTATTGATATCTCTATATATTAAGTGGCAAATTACAGCTCTGAACTAATTGTGGTTTCTGATTTACAGGTGTTTGAACTGAGTCAAGTGTGAAATGGAGCCTGTTGAGTGTCGAACAGTGATCCGGTTTTTGCATTTGAAAGGACACACACCACGGGAGACTTTTGCTGAAATGAAAGTAACTTATGGTGATGATGCCCCATCATATGACCTTGTAAAACGCTGGCATCGTGAATTCAAACATGGTCGGAACTCTGTGGAAACAGCTCCCAGATCTGGTCGCCCCACTTCTGCCATTGATGAGGTATCTGTCCGTCAAGTTGAGGCTGCCATTTTGGAAGATCGACGCATAACTATTCGCCAAATAGTCCATGAGGTCAAGATTAGTACCGGGTCTGTGGAAACTATCATTCATGACTATTTGCATATGCAAAAGGTGTCTGCCAGATGGATTCCCAGGTTGTTCACACCTTTCCAGAAGCAAGAACGCGTCGAGTGCTCGAGGATGAATTTTGAGATGTGCCAAGAAGATGAGTCAAACTTTTTCAAAAGACTGATTACACATGATGAAACCTGGGTCCATCACTATGATCCAGAGACCAAAGCCCAGTCAATGCAGTGGAGGCACCGTGACTCACCTTCTCCAAAGAAGGCAAGTGTGCAGCCCTCCACTGGCAAGATCATGCTCACAATCTTCTGGGACCAGGAGGGAATAATGATGACAGATTTCCTGGCAAAGGATACCACAATTACAGGAGCCTTTATGCTTCACTTTTGAGGAAATTAAGAGAAGCTATCAAAATCAAGAGGCGGGGCAATATCAGCAAAGGCATCCTCCTCCTGCAGGACAACGCTCCGGTCCACAACTCGCGTGTCGCCAGATCAGAAGCACAGGCGTGCGGCTATGAACTCCTCCCCATCCCCCTACTCTCTTGACCTTGCACCCTCTAATTTTCATCTCTTCCCAGCCATAAAGTTGTTTTTGAAAGGAAAGCGTTTCCCAGATGATGCAGCCTTGATTTCTGAAGTTACGTCGTGGTTGGAGGACCAAGCTAGGGTCTTCTACAAAAACGGTCTCCAGAGCTGCATCAAACGATGGGAGAAAGGCGTAACTCTGGGTGCTTCCTATGTAGAAAAAGACTAATAACTGCGCCAAGTTTCGTTGCTCTACTACTATGGGAAGTGGGTCAGGGGCATTACTTATTGAACGCCCCTCGTATATACGTTCTTCTTTTTATCCATAATAGATTTCCCATGGCATTTTCATCCTTTTTTACACACACGGACGAATGCACGCACACTGATCGTACCTCCTATATATGTATATATATATATATATATATATATATATACATATACATATATATATACATATATGTAAGTAATCAATATATATCTATTTCAAAGCGTTGTTTTCACACACACACACACACACACCCTACTTATATAAAATATTTACGCATACAAACTTACAATTATTATATATACCCATGCGACAACATAAGTCAACAATGGTCGCACAGACATACACATGCATAAACATGCATTGATTTGTGTGGGCTGTGTGAAAGAAGCATACATGAACTGCCTTCACATCTCTACACTGACAAATGGAAAACACGGGAAGGAGTACATATAATGTCACAGCTTCTCTGGTCAAAGAGAAAAAAAGGTCAGTAACTGTCTGACCTAGAGAATTATAAACATTGCGGCGAGACAAAGCACTTGGAGAAGGTCACCTATCGGTTAGTTTGTTAACTCGGATTGGTTTTGCTAATCTCCTTAGCCTATAGTGGCCTAGCAGGGCTTACGGAAAGCAAAAGTGTAAGAATAAGAGGCGACAGCCAGATGAAGCGATGAAAGAATTTTAATCCCTTATCGATGGTGTTGACCACGTCCAATGTTGGTTGAATGCTCGGCAAACATACTGTCTCATGGCGTCTGTTTACTCGATGCTGCTTTCAGCTATGTTACCGCTAAATCTCTTACACTGCACACACACACACAC
>NC_043012.1:28933276-28948276 GCF_006345805.1 Octopus sinensis
TGTACACAAATATCTCATCGATAATCACATATTACTGACTGTCAGGTGCTTGAAATAAAGGCCCTCGCAAACAATAGATTTGATATCATGTTAAATAGAGTCAGTTGGTTGAATAAATCGGCAGGTGGTTGGGGATGTATGTAGTAAGGAGGGGAATGAAAGGCGTAAGTGGTCAGTTTTATGCTTGTATTGTATTAAATAAAATACAAGTCTCAATGCAAATTTACTGTGTAGTCAACTGCTGTTCAAACTTGATATCCCAGAAGTTTGTACAATTATCTCTAAGTATTCACAGCAACCCTGGTCACAGTGGTCAAAACAACAATAGCAGTTCATTCGACCAACGCACTAATCTTGTTTTGCTTTCGTTTTCATTTTAATCTCCGCCTCCTGGACTTTTGTATCATCGAATCCTAACATTGTTCTCTCTTGCTTTATTTTTATCCCTTCGAAATTGATTAATATAAAGTAGCGGTGATGTATTCCTGGATGATTCGACCACTAAACTCTTCCGGTAGCTGGGGCTTCTACCAGAAATCATCGCCCGCGTCTCCGACTACTACTACTACTACTACTACTACTACTACTACTACTACTACTACTACTACTACTACTACTACTACTACTACTACTACTACTACTATAATTCTTGTTGCTGTTGTCTCCAATATAATATGCTGATTTTTACATAAATGCAACAAATCATTGTCTACTGTAACCCAAAAGTATTCTATTCATATACCAATAAACATAAGACAGCAGTCTCATCCGTTGTTCCACTGATTGATGGTAACATCATTCTGTCCAATGATGCTAAAAAAAATGGCAGAAGTACTGTTTTGTCTTTAGTAATCCCACCGAAATTGACTCAAGAGATCTGAACGAACTCAATCCTCAACATAATTTTTTACCATTTCAGACATCATGGCAGTAATCAATGAAATCAAGTATTATTCTGCAGAATGCCCTGTTAGACTCCCCACGTGTATTTTGAAGGAATGCAGACACCATCTTGCATCCCCTCTAACTAGCCTCTAGAGAAATTCTTTGGTCTAAGGCTATGTAACGAAACAGTTCTTATCCCAATCTGTCATCCCAGTTTTCAAAAAGGGAACCATATCTTTTGCAGTTAACAATCGCCTAATTTCACTCACCTCCCATCCAGTCAAAGTTTTTGTAAGGGTGGTGGGATTAAGGATAACTGGCTTCCCGGAAAGTCACCATCTTCTAAATTCCAGCAATATGGCTTTCGCTGCGGCAGGGACTGCCTAGCACAGCATTTACATCACAAGTACAACCTATCGGTCTCACTCTTAGGGTGGAAGGCTCTGTGTACTGTCTGCAGAAATACTCCATCCTCAGTTGCTCTTTCATTTCCTTCTCCATTATCTCGTTGAACACCAAGCTATTTGTATTCTTCCGTTTCAATTTGTTTAATCAGATCTCTGTTCGGAAATTCTATCCCTGCTAGGGACTATACCTTGCCCATTTCTGCGTAGATTATTCCACACTCTTGAGTCCAAATTCCATTCTAATACTAGTACTAAAACAGTGAACCGTGTTCACCAAGTAACTCACTTGTGTCTCATCTTTGCCATACAGTTTCAAATCACCCATGAAGAGGAGGTGGTTGATTGTTTGCGATTTTCCCTTTAGTTGGTACTCTAGGTTCATTTTTCTTAAGTACCAAAGTCAGGGTATCACGCAGGGAATCAAAAGCAACGGAGATAGTCTGTCACTCTGGAAAATCCATCTTCTGATACCCACGGTGCCCAAGCTTTTTCCTTAAGATGTCAGTTCAGTTTTCCATCTCACCATATCTTTCTTCAGGATGCAGAAGTATACATATATTCAGGGATGTATCAACATTTGAGGTATTTTTTTCTCAAGATATACACACTTCTCAGCAGGGCAATCTTTTGCAATTCGTGTGGGCTGGATACTTTGAAAGACTTTCTTTCAATAATGTTTTATGCTACTAAGAGTCGCAGTTATTATCACATCTCTTCTTGGTTTGTAAACAGCTCTGCAATTTTGAAAGCCTTGTCTCCACATTCTTGAGTTTAGTAACTTTGCTTGATTGCTTGATCGTGGTGTTTCTGTTTACTAAGCATAACATGAGAATCATGTGGTGAATCATCTTTTCGTATCTAGAGACTACGGCGTGCTGGTTTGCAGTTCGTCTTAACCCAACATATCTCCCAGTAGTTATTCAACTTTTTTGTGGATTTTAGTCACTTATCAATATTGTGTAGATATAATGCCACATGTTTATTTGGAAGTTAGCATACAGTCGGTTAAAAGAATAAAGGAAATATGTAAACGCAAATCAAGTTTTTATAAAGGATTATGAACTGTAAACAAGTGAAAGTATTAAAAACGAATTAAAGTAAAATATATTTAAAATATTACTCAAACTTCAAAACTAAAGAAAAAAGTTCCTTATTCAAAGTGGTCTCTAATGTAAAATGAAAGCTTACATACAAATTAATTGGTCAGTGAAGTTCGTGGTAAATAGATTGTAGTGTATGAATACAAAATCAGTCTCTTGTCCTGGTTGGAAAGGCGAAACATGCTGAATAGTTTGGATAAGCTTTAGACCATTCAAATGTAAATAAAATACTTATTTCTTTTAAAACAAAAGGCACATTTTATGCAGCGGGGATAATCTAAAAGAAAACCAACGAAGAATGTAATATAGAAACTGTTTATTTATAACACTCGACGAATTTGATTTTACCGGTCGCAGTGTTGGTGGTGGCTAGTAAGACGGATCGGTTCTGGTCAAATGATTAATCAAACGATAAGTATATTTTCGAAGTGTGTACTTATTTATAACACACAAAACTACAGTTTACAAACTCTAAGCTGTAAGGATAATCATTCTACTAATGAGCTGCTGCCAAAATTGTGTAATTTAACTTCTTAGAGATTGCAAAATGCAAACATGATTGCAAATAGAACAATTCAGATATGGTGTTAATATGGTGTTAATCACTTGGATTTCTGTATCAATATTTATCTAACGTTTCTTCATTAGAACTTATACAATTTAATTAATTTACACACAATATTAATTAAGTATAGTAGTAGAAAGACCGCTAGTTCCTTGATAATATTTTCACATTTGACTCCTATTTCTAATAATTTTTATATTTTACGTCTAATTATTTCTTTGCATAATAGTGCTCGCTTGCTTAGTAAATATTGCTTCGTTATTTTATCACAGTCATAATCTCTCTTTTTTTAAACATCACGGCAGTCCAGCAACAGAGGAAGAAGCAGTTTGTCAAGTTTTACCTTCCCCTCAAAGCAACATAAAGATTTCAGTTTAGCATCTCATCTATTTGCAGTGTATGTGTGTGTATGTGTGTTGTGTGTGTGTTGTGTTGTGTGTGTGTGTGTGTGTGTGTGTGTGTGTGTGTGAGTGAGAGAGAGAGAGAGAGAAAGCATTGCAAGAAATAAAAAAAAATGTATAAATAAAAGGACATGACTACAAATCTATCCGCCTCCGACTTTGTTGCCTCATAACATCCAGAAAAATGGATACTTTTTAACAACATTTTCTACAAATACCGCTTAGTTGTTGTGGCTTCAGAGTATTTAGCGTTTTATGGGAAATAATTTTTGCGAGGGGATGGAGAGAGGAGTTTCAGAAAATACACACGATCTGACTTTTTCCCTCATAACTTTCAGGAAGATGGGTATCTTTTAATGACAATTTATACAAATCCCTTTCAAATGGTATAGATTACGATAATGAATTTGTGGGGGAAAGGTTTTTCAATATTTCCCCCCATAAATACATTGATATGCTATAAAAATGAAAATTTGAGAGATTATGAATTCTTTGCAACCCCACTCCCTGCTCCCAGTTGATTCTCTTCAGAAATGAAAATATTGGAGAGCCTGAGAAGGTCATTGCTGGCATTTATTCAGAGTTATTTTAAAAGATTACGGAGATGTACTTGCATAGCAAGTGACTTGATCTGAGATCGTGTGCTGAAACGAAAACAACTGCAGCGTTGGTTTCACTTCAACATTACAACTTCATTTGGATCAAAATATTTTTGTCGCTTTGAAACCATGACCTGTTCACTGACAAAACTTCACAAAAGTGATGCAGCGTGAAGTTTTATCAGTGAATAGCACACACACACACACACATACATGAAATCACGCACGCACGGATACACACACACACACACACACACACACACACATTCATTGCCTTTCGTTTGTGCGTATGTATATCTATGTGTGCGCGCGAGTGTGTTTTAGTGTGTGTGTGTGTTTGGAAACTGTGAATAAAATGCAAGTTTCGAGACTTGTCGGTCACTTTTTGTTTTTTTCTCCACGTCTTCTAATAGCAATTACCCAACTTTCTATCCCGCGTTAAAAATTTATACGGTTATTTTAAAAAAAATAATTCAATAAAAATGTTTTTACATTACGTATATATTAATAGCGAATTAAGTGAGACTTTGCAAATGAAAATGAAATACCCTGCTGTGAATCAACGTATATTTAAATTTGTGATGAATTGGACGCAGTGAATATTTAAATTTACGAGAAATTGGAGTTAAAAGAACTCAGTAAACTTGAGAAATCGAAATAATAGGAAATCCAATAGTACTTTTAATAATTGTTTCGTACCCAATTAATAAGCAGCTTTCTCCACTCTACATATGTACACACAAAGGCGCATGACTTAGTGGTTAGGGCATTCGGTTCACGATCGTAAGTTCAATTCCCAGCGACACGCTGTGTCCTTGAGCAAGATACTTTATATGAGCAGTACTTATATTTCAAAGGGCTAGCCTTATCACATTCTGTGTCACGCTGAATCTCCCTGAGAACTACGATATGGGTACAAGTGTCTGTTGAGTGCTTAGGCACTTGCACGTTAATTTCACGAGCAAACTGTTCCATTGATCGTATCAGCTGGAACCCACGTCGTCGTAACCGAGACGGAGTGCTCTATATGTATATGTATATAATTTAAGAACACATACACACATATATTAGTTTCAGCAGCGGCCACGCTTTCTAAGGCTTTAGTCAATCAATAGCATAGTATATATTTTATCGATTATATTGTCGAATCACTTGGTTAAGGAAATTAAAGAGACAAAACAGTGGAAAATCACTTATATTTGAATCGTTGTAAACGCACCACGGACACAACACACATATATATACATACACACACACAACCCACATATATACACACAACACACATATATATGTTGCGTGTGTACAGACACACGACACACATACACAGTAAAAAAGACATTATTATATATCTTTTCCTTATTGAAGATGGTAGCTGTGATTTAACGGAGATATGTCTGCTACTACAAGCAGATCGAGAACCAGACGGAGACTCTCTCATTCACATTTGTGTGTGTTTGTGAGTGTGCGCACGCGTGTGTATGCACGCGCGCGTTTGTTTGTGTGTGTGGCGGGGAATATATAAAACATTTAATTTAGATAGAAAGTCCAATGAGAAAAGAATTCACAGCCTGTGAGATTCACGTATCGTGAATATAAGTAGGGGAATCAATACGAATAAAAGGCGACACAAGTGCGAGTAAAGAAACATTGCCTTAGTTTGTTTTGGTTAGAGTTTGAGAGAAACAATATATAGAAGGAACAAAAGAAAAATATATTGATGTTAGATATTTTTTTTTAAATAAAGAAAAAAAACAGTGAAGTTTAAACATAAAATATAGAATTACTTCAGCATTTAGACTGGCGTTTCTTGAATGTAACGGGATTGTAACATTAGCTGAGTAAAAGAAGGAAAAAGATCAAGTGTCATTTTGCTGTCGTCTCTGCTGCAAGGTATCGTTGACTTATAAGTAGAGAAGAACGACGAAGAAACTTAGTAGGCTACAAAATGCTTTTTTCACGTAGACCACACATTAAAACTTTTCTTAAGGCGGCTACGCTTTGCACGCATTCAATGAAGAGAAGAGAGCTACCACCAACAGCTTCAGTTGGCCGTTATGTTTATTCCGTCGGGTGAGAATTCTGTTGTAATGTTCCGCAAAGTTTCAATAAGACTGATTGACACTTGCGTTTATTTAATTCTGTAGATCTTTTTTATAAAACCACACTCCTTCATTTATAAACAACTACCTTCAAGTATATAGTTGTGAGCATGTGTATGTGTTTGAGTGCGTGCGTGTGTGTGTGTGAGTGTGTACATGTGTGTGAGTGTGTACATTTCTCCCGGTTGGTTTGGATGATGTGGCTGTAAAACCTGTTCTGTGTAAGTATTCGACTTGTTTGGGCACACTTACGTTAAAAAACAATTTTAGAATGGCTTTTTCTGTCAAAACACTAACCAAAAAAAAAAAAAAAAAATTCCAACCAAGATTCAACCAAATCAAAAAATAAATCCAAATCCTAAGCGACCACAGATGAACCATCCTACATCCATTGCGCGCGAACATGCACACATACACAAACACACACATTCACATACCCCCTTTTACATACACACACATATATTCACACAGAGTTGAAACGCTGTTTGATATATTTTTCAGCGTACAGTTTTTATCATCCCACTACCAAGTATGACATCACCCCTTCCTTCCCTATTCATCTATAACCCCTTCCTTTCTCATTCATAAACACAAGAGTATTATTATAGTAGATTATCTCGGTAATCATGTGAGCAATGAAAAATGCAAAGCCCAGCATCACCACCGAATTATTCTACACATCTGTGTAATTTTTAGCTCAATTCCACCCAGCCATTTGACCGTGAATGCCAAGACAAGAAAGATCGCCCATGTCAAATTCATATGTATAGATTTTACGCTTAAACTATGATCATCTTCGATTGATGTTGTTGTAGACAAACCATTTTTCATCACCAGTGATGATTCGTTTAAAAAAAAAGGTCGATTTCATTGCGTTTGAGATGCATATCGCAAATATTGATTCGTTGTGTTAAATGGATTTCTTTCAATTTATGTGGAACCCAAAGATCGAGCATCTTAACGGGTTGAAGAAATTTAAAGTGATTTTCAGTTGTTGAGTGTGATACATTTAACCTCTCTGCGATCTTTCACACAGTTACATGACAACCAGGTTCAATTATGGCCATGATTCGGTCATCATCAACTTCAGTATGTCGATCAGAACGTTGATCAACTTTGACTGAAAAATTTCCAGAACTAATTTTTAACCACTTTCTGACATGTGGGTTCTGTTAAGCAATTAACACCATAAACTTTACATATCTCTTTGTGAGCCTCGGCAGCTTTCTTGCCTTTACAAAAATATAAAAATCAAAATATGGTGAAAATGTTCGTTTTTGCACTCCATGTTAAAATTGACACTGAACTAACAGCTGTAAACAAAATTTCGCGCAATTTGCTTCTAAAGTAAGCTAAAAGTAGATTATCTCGGTAACCATGTGAGCAATGAAAAAATGCAAAGCCCAGCATCACCACCGAATTATTCTACACATCTGTGTAATTTTTAGCTCAATTCCAAATGCCGAAAGGAAAATATAACAATAATAAAAGTCATTTAAAAAAATCGTAATTCTATCTATTTGCGAAAAACGAAATTACCTTCTTGCCAACCCAATATTTAGAGAGATAAATATATATCCGTGTATATGTATGTATGTATGTATGTATGTATGCATGTATACATTCATGTGTGTATGTACATATGTATGTAGCTATGTATTTGTGTATGTGTGTGTATTTATATGTATATATATATTATATATATATATATATATATAAATATATATATATATATATATATATATATATATATATGTATATATATGTAATGAGAGATAGCCAGACTGACAGATACATAAATAGATAGATAGATAGATAGATAGAGAGAGAGAGAGAGAGAGAGAGAGAAGAAAAGTATATAAAGAGGAGGAACCACGTCCGGTTTCGGCCCCTACTCCTCTACCGTTTTGATGTGGCGCCCCCACCCCCCACTCGTTTCGGAGGTGTCTTCAGCTCTGGTGTTGAGATATGATATCAGGTTTGGGTGCAGGACGTGTCTTCAAATAGCAGTCGATCGAATTGACTCAAGAAAATATAAAATCAAATAATAATTATATCAACACGTGATACTTCTGAATCCCACATATACACACACACAAGTGCGTATAAGTAAACACAATAACACAAATGCGTGTGTGTGATTTAGAAGTATCACGTGTTGATATATTTTATAGCTTTCTAATTTTTATCTATTGTTATATTTGGAGATGGTCATATTCTGTGTGTGTAGACATGATGTATATATTTGAGTTTTGTCGTCTTAATCTAATAACTTAATTTCGAAAATTGATTATTAGTGGACCAATTCTGAATTACTTCATTTTTGTGCATATTCTTGTAGTTACTGTTAAATGTATCATTATATTAGTATTTAATATTAATTACATATCACAAATAAGATGTCTTCATTATACTAAATGGATGAATGTATAAATACACTTATTTAATTTATTAATTAATTGATGATAATTATAACAATAATTATATATATTTCTTTACTACCCACAAGGGGCTAAACATGGAGGGGACAAACAAGGACAGACACACGGATTAAGCTGATTACATCAACCCAGTGCGAAACTGGTACTTTATTTATCGACACCGAGAGGATGAAAGGCAAAGTCGACAATAATTATAATGATAAATAGTCTCATTTGACTTGCTAAATAAATTTAATAATCAAAATATTAATTATTATGGTATTGTGTAGTTTATAAATTGTATTCTTATTACAACAATGTTGTTTGTTACTTCTGAAAGTATTGATAGAGTTCATCAAGAACAATCCTTAATACTTGTTTGGTTTATATTAATGATTTCTATCCATTCCTTAAATTCTCCCTTCAATAATATACGAATAACAATCATTATTTAAGTAACTTCAAATCTGGTTACCCCTAAAAAATTAGTAAATTTGATTTCCATTACTATAGCCAAAATATATATCTATGAGGTACTTTGGTTATCGCCTTAAGTTTATATCAATGTTTATTACGGAATTCTCCCTACGATAAATTAAGTCAAAAAAAAAAACAGATTTTATTAGGTTTCTAGTCATATCTACGACGGAATTATCCCTCCGAGAAAACAATAATTATATAAGAATATTGTTAATTAATTTAAACAATAATTTTTCATATCAATTAATTTAAATAAATAGAAGAGTGTTTGTATTGAAGATGTAATTGTTTATATATTATTTTTGTTGCAGTTATACATAGAGGAAGACTTAGATACTTAATTATATGCATATATGTACACACCTATCTTATTGTTGTATGTTGTGGTAACGTGGGACTTTCTTGGACATGAACGGGTTTTGATTGATATGTATTTGAGATGTTATGAAGTGAATTTCGATGGTCGTTGATTGCACTTACTTGACTGTATCGTCCGTTAGAGTGTTTTTGTTATTTTTTAATTGTAATTGATGTAAGATTGAATTGTTAACGCTCACGCTCATCACACAGATATTTGAATTAATTTTTACAATCCAGCCGTCCTTTCACATGGAATTTCGTCTATCTTAAACCATGACCCCGAAGTGACATATATATAACGGAACTGTTATTGTGTATGTATATCAGAAAATGTATATAAGTCGAAACAATTTGTTGAACTTTTATAGTTTTTTAATAAATGTTTATGTTATATAATATTATGTTATATTATGTTCTCAGTTGTTGTTGTTGGCATCCTTTTTGTCTCGGGAGACAATGGAGTTGCACATAAAATAATCTAGTCCGGCTTTTACATTTCATGTCCTAATACATCTTCTGCTGTGGCTGTGTAGTCCTATCCTGGACAAACACTCCCTCTGGCAGCTGCTGCAAATATAGCGAAGACTGGCTGGTTGTAATGTCATAGTTTCTTCTTGAAGTCTTTTCTTGTTCCATTTCTCCTCTCTCTCTGTCACTCCTTTGTGTTCCCTCTTTTACGGTACGTCATCAATCTCCACGGTTGCTGGCAACTGCTTCGCAGTTGCTAATATTGATGTCGCAGGCCTTCATAAGAAGGGTCTTCGTAAGAACGGTCTTCCCACAGACCTAGTGCCCCTAGCAAGCTCTCCGTAGAATATGTTCACAGCATATCATGTAATATAATATAAATATAAATAAATTATTGGATTGTCAATAGTATCTTTCTATTTAATTTATATTTGTAATTGCATTACACACATATTTATATGGTAGTCAACTGACGTACCAGTGAATTGGATGTTTAGCACACCCCTCCGAAGGATCTTTTCCTCAGTTTGTTACTTTATATATATATATATATATTATAATATATATATATATATATATACATACATATACACATACATACATACATACTACATACATACATACATACATACATACATACATACATACATACATATATATATATATACATATATATATATATATATATATATATATTATATATATATATATATATATATATGTATATATATATATATATATGTATGTATGTATGTATGTATGTATGTATGTATGTATGTGTATATGTATGTATATATATATATTATATATATATATTATATATATATATATATATATATATATATTATATATATATATATATACTTTATTTAAAGCAGCAGAAAATTCAACAAAACCTGTTACAGGTTTTGTTGAATTTTCTGCTGCTTTAAATAAAGCATATTACTCTACCACTGGTATTTGAGTACTCTTTTTTCCACCTTGTTTCACATTTATGTGTTTACTCCGGTATTATATATATATATATAAATAATATAAATTAGAGAAAAAACACTATTATGCAATTCAAACAATGATAGACATAAACCAAATCATAAATAAAAAATAAAATATATTTTTATAAAACATGTAACTAGATCACAAAAAGTATAAAAATGAATAATAAATATATAATAAGTAATATATAATAAGTAATATTGCATAATAGTGGTTTTTCTCTAATTTATATATTATATATATATATATATATATATATATATATATATATATATATATATATATATATATATATATATATATATATACTAGCAGTATCGCCCGGCGTTGCTCGGGTTTGTAAGGGAAATAACTATATAAGCATTTTTAGAGAGTTACTTCCCTTATAGATGCCAATTCGGGCTTTCTTAGCCATTTCTGTTTTGGTGTCTTCAAGCCATGAAGTCGTTGTTCTAAAAGAACGCTGGTCTCCTTGACAACGCTTTACGACGTTGATTTCCTTACACTCCCTTCCCCACAGCTTCACGAGGGAGGGAAGAAGGGGGAAAAGCAAACAGGTGCATGGACGCCAACTCCGCCGCCATCGACACACGAAAAATTATGCATTAAAATGGAATAAAAAATTATGTTAAATTATTTTTAAAATCGTAGACTCATCGTTGACGCGCGCTAATACTCAGACGGGCTCGATATGAATCACAACTATAAGATACCCGAATTTGTTTTAAACTGCACCGCAAAATGTGGGAGTAGTTAGGAATCTAAATCGAAGGGGACAGACACTCACACAACTACAGTTTTATATATATATATAATATATATATATATATATATATATATATATATATATATATATATATATATATATATATATATATATGTATGTATATGTTTGTATATATGTGTGTGTGTGTGTTTGGGTTTGTTATAGTGTGTTTGTATCTGTGGATGTTTTGGGATGTGTGTGCCCTTCTCGATGACTGTGAATTCCCATAACCTAATAACAATTTCTGCAAATTTTCTTTTATGTTTTTCTTCCATCTTACTTCCCATAATTTCCCACCTCTCCTATTCTTTCCTTTCTTTTCATGCATTTTTATATTTACAATTTGCCCGTTCCTGTCTCCTCTCTCTTTTTTTACTTTGATTTATCCTTCCTCTCTTTCCCCTTCCCAATCTTTCTATACATCTCCTCCTTGTCTCACAATATTCTTGTTCGTTTCGATAACGTCATTTTAAATTCCTAGCGTCCCCTGTTCATATGTCAGTATTTTGTGAATGAATGAATAATAACGTATATGCGCTTAAGTAGGTGTGTGCATGTGTATACAATTATCTGTTTCGGTCTATCGATGTTTTGGGATGTGTATGCTCTTGTGTAGGTATATGATTGTTTGTTTATATGTATAAGTATGTGATCGTAAACGTATACTTTCGCATAAGAATGTTTCTATGTTGCTGCCGCGAAAATATGTGCGAGTATATGTATATATATACATATATATATATATATATATATATATAATATATATATATATATATATATACACATATGTCTGTGAGTATATTTCTGTCTATGTATTGAATATATATCTATGTGTGTTTGTGTGTATGTATATGTATATATTTATGTGTATGTTTATATATAGGAAAATCTTTCTATCTATCTATCTATCTATCTCTATCTATCTATCTATCTATCTATCTATCTATCTATCTATCTATATATATATCTATCTATCTATCTATCTATCTATGTATCTATCTATCTATCTATCTATCTATCTATCTACATGCATATATATATACATGTATATATATATATGTGTGTGTGTATATTTGTATATATGTACATGTATATATATATGTGTGTGTGTATATATATTTGTATATATGTATATATTTTTTGTGTATGTGTATGTATATTAATGCGTGTTTATGTATATGTGTTTGTATACGCTTGTATTTTTTATATTTACACGTCACATATTTGAATGTGTGTACGCATGCGCGCATATGAATATAAATACGTTAAATTTTATAGGATTTTCTATTGCTGTTAACCTGTCTGTTTTATGAGTTAGTTATTTGTACCCTTCATGATGAGACTGATGCACTGCTGACCATAATTTGTCCTGTCGGACATTTTAAAGTGCATCCGTCGAAACATATGTAGAAGAATTCAAGATATAAATGGTTTAACAACATCTCGAGAATTCGTCTCCTGTCTAATCTTGCCATTTTCTACTAAATACGACTTACTATCTCGGATTTCAACATTTAGTTATCTTGTAAATATTCCACTATAGTTTTCCTTCAAATTGTAAACTCTCTCTCTCTCTCTCTCTCTTTCTCTCTCTCTCTTTCTCTCTCTCTCTTTCTCTCTCTCTCTGTATATGTATATATACATATACATATATATATATATATATATATATATATATATATATATGTATGTATGTATCTGTGTGTGTATATATATATGTATACACAAATATATACATATACATATATATATATACACACATATGTATATACATATATATACTATCATATATATATTATACATGCACTGACGCTAACACGCATACATATGTGTATGTGCGTTTGCATGTGTGCATGATTGTTGTCGCTACATTGTTTAGACCCAGCACACATGATTGTACTCACTGAATTTTTTAGAAAAACTTGATGCCTAAAATTTACTTAATTCCTAACTTAAGATTACTATTATCTTCAACGAGGCCTATTATATTTTGCCTACTCTACTCATTCAGTATTAAATACATATATACATACATACTTATGCATATATACACATACATATATACATACATACGCATACACTTATACATACATATATACATACATACACATGTAAATGAGTGCGTGTGAGTGTGTGTGTGTGTGCGCGCGCATTAATACGTGTCTGCGTATATACAGCCTTGTGGTGGAAATTAAGGTGATTGAAACGAATGTGTGGGAGACCACTGAGTGGGCTGTTACATGATTTCGAGGCGCCAGTCTTATCAAATTGTATCCCACTAATTCTTTATGAAGATTACATTAAGGATACAAGTGTATGGAATACTCAACCACTTACATAATAATGAATTATTAGTGGGTTGATAGTTCCAGTGATCAGTCATCTAGAATACACATGCGTCTATACGGGATTTCAACATTATGTGTGTGTCTGTGTGTTTGTGTAAGTGGTTTTCTTTCTCTCTGTAATTTTAGAGTAAATTTTGAACGGCCACCGACTTGGTAGCAAAGTTGTGAAGTAAAGTATCTTGATTTAACCATCATCCTTTAAATCTTAAGAACTTCTTAGAGTCCCAGATATCGTGATCATTTGTAACTTATGAATTAGGGATTTGCACTCTTGCCCCCAAGATTGCGAGATCAGCCCATACTTTGCTCCAGACGGGTCGGTATGTATCCTGTTGCTCCAATACTGATAAGTATGAAGCTGAAAGTGTACCTTGGGTACTGGATTTGCAAACACCTTATCAATGATCGATAGATCTCCACTTCTCCTGTATTTTTCTGGTCAAATTCATGTCCAGACAGCAGCTGATTTCCACAATAGAACATATCTTTAGGTTGCGGTCCCACGCAACGATATATTCTTTAGACCTATCTGTCTCAGTTATGTATGTATGTATGTATGTATGTATGTATGTATGTATGTATGTATGTATGTATGTATGTATGTATGTATGTATGTATGTGTATGTATGTATTATGTATGTATGTATGTATGTATGTGTATGTATGTATGTATGTATGTATGTATGTATGTATGTATGTATGTATGTATGTATGTATGTATGTATGTATGTATGTATGCATGTATGTATGAATAAAGACAAACCTGAAATCTATACGACAACCTCATAACTCATACTGACAGGCAGCCATGTAAGCCAGTACATGTAGGGTGGGCTCATCATTGACAAAATCGGTATCATCAAAACGTTTCGCGAATCTTGTGGTTTCTGAACACTCATATAAGATGAAAATACTCGCCCAAAGATTAATCAACTTAAGGGAATCAACTATTCATTATCGTGAATATATAAATACGCATGTGCGTATATATCTGCATTTACACGTGTATGCACATCCGCCCAGGAGAAGGGCACTCTTACTTGGGACTTGCAGTTTTAATGTCCCTGGTGGTCTTGGTTGTTTTTGTTTGTTACAAGTTTAGACAC
>NC_043012.1:28953276-28958276 GCF_006345805.1 Octopus sinensis
ACCTAAACAATCAATTCTTTGAATCAAGTTTCGTGATGTGCCATTTAATCTGAAATATACTCCTTTCTCACCCTCTACTGTTAGTATATTTCTTTTCTTCCGAAATGTGATTATCTTCCTGAAAGAAGTAACAGGCGGTTGAAATAAACATATAACTTTCTACTACTTTCTAGATATGTCGCTACTTGTAAACGATACACTAGAAAATTATACGTCTTCATAAAAAGCATACTTAATGAGACGAAAATTTTCACAGATTTACTTTTACAGTTCATTTTATACGCGATTTGCGTTCTAGAAATTAACAATATCGTATGTGCGTGCATATGTGTGTGTGGGTGTGTGTGAATAAGACAGGAAGAGAAAGAAAGACTGTGAAAGAGAAATGAACACAATGAGACAGGGGTCTTTGAGTGTGTATATTTGTGTGAATGTATGCATTTGTATTTCCAAGCTCAACGAGCGGATGATGAATCATTCATATCCGTTTAGTCCACATCGAAAGTCATATCAAAACATTACAAAGATCATGTTAAGGACTTTCTGTTCCTCTATATTTCTCTCCCTCTCTCTCTCCTCTCTCTTTCCCTCTCTTTCTATCGCTCTTTCTCTCTCACTGTATATATATATATATATATATATATATATATATATTATATATATATATATATGTATATAGCAGAGACACCCGGCGTTGCTCGGGATTAAAATGGCATAGTTTGTATATATATTATAATTATGTTGAAACATGTGATATGGGAAAGTGCAGCATTGACAACAAAACATTTGTGGAGTAAATGATGGGCTAATTCCACTAAGCAACATGCTATGTGTCTGTCTGGAGTATTTTGGGCTCTAACCTGTGTGTGTGTGGGGGGGGGTATGTGATTTTTGAACGCACCGAAAAGCTGTTAGTGGATATACTCTCTTTTGCAGCAGTCGGTGCTGTGTCTAACACGACCCATCACCTGAAATATTGACACCTCCTTCGGGGTTGTTGTCCTACATCACCCATAAAGTAAATTTGGAGGAACTGTGGTTGTTCCTTTGTGGGTAACATGGAACTAATGAGGTGATAGACTTGCCCTTGAACTTTAACGTCGTCGTAAATTCATGTTTATCTATCTTCAAACGATGTCATTTGCAGAGTTGTATTGTTTGATATTGTTGAGAACATCCTTTGACTGGATGGAAATGCCTTCTAGAAGATCCATAAGAGCTTGAAAAGGAGCTGGTAGTGCTGGCAATGTTATCTGGCAGCCTGAGCAGAACATACCATTTGTTTCATTTGGAAATTTGAAAGCTCTACAGAAAAGACAATTTGTACTTAGCGCACCAATCTGGACAGAGTTATCATTTTTATAAAAATGGGATGGATCGTATCTGAAAACAGATTCAGGAGTTGTGAAGAAGGAATTTGTACGTAGTCTGTTTCTGAGAGCTATTCTATTGGACCTCTGTCTAATCATTAAAACATTGATTTAATGATCCAGCATCAAGTGCTGCAACATGCATTTACTGATGTCGAGAAAATCTCATACAGCTTCTCTCTTCATACCCTCGCGTTCGGTTTTCTACAATCCTCTTTGCTTTATCCTTGTTTCTGGAGAGATTAAGTCCTTTCTTTCGTGGCATATTTTCCCCATTATTGTAAACAAAAAAATATGAACTTAGAAAGAAATTATACATTAATCCCTACTTTTGTATGCAGTTGTATCCGTAAAATATTTATTTGAAGAAAGCAGAAATTAAAAGAAGAGAAAGCGAAAAGAATAAAGAAAGAAAGTGAAAGATGTATGTACGTGTATATGAAATGGATGTGTGTGTAAGTGCGTGCGGGCTTGTGCGTGTGTATGTGAGAGAGAAAGAGGGTGAGAAAGATAGATAGAGTGAGTGAATGAAGATGTCTGTCGTGATGAGTGATGAACAATACTCGAACGCGTTCGGATGAACAATACTCGAGTTATAAGCCCACAAAACAGACAGACGGAACGAATTTTATATATTAAGATGAGACGAAAAAAACAGCTTGACTTAGTAAAAAGAGTAATCAAATCGTCCTCAAACTACACTCTTTCGTCTGAAAGCGACACAGTGGATAATGTAGTGATAAACAAAAATCGGTTATGGTCATTCCTGGAATACAGTTGATGAGGGTTAAACAATAACATCAACAAAGTGATTTATAAGCAATGTAATATTGAATAATGCAGTCAGTATCAAATCCTTTCATACGAGAATGAATGAATGAATGAAGAAGGGAAGGAAGGAAGGAAGGTAGGAAGGAGGGAAGGAAGGAAGGAAGGAAGGAAGAAAGGAAGGAAGGAAGGTAGGAAGGTAGGAAGGAAGGGAAGAAGGAAGGAAGGAAGGAAGGAAGGGAGAGAGGAAGGAAGGAAGAAGGAAGGAAGGAAGGGAGGGAGAGAGGAAGGAAGGCAGGTAGGAAGGAAGGAAAGTAGGAAGGAAGGAAGGAAGGAAGGAAGAAAGAAAGGAAGGAAGGTAGGAAGGTAGGAAGGAAGGGAAGAAGGAAGGAAGGAAGGAGGAAGGAAGGAAGGAAGGGAGAGAGGAAGGAAGGGAGGGAGGAAGGAAGATAGGAAGGGAGAGAGGAAGGAAGGAAGAAGGAAGGAAGGAAGGAAGGAAGGAAAGAAGGAAGGGAGAGAGGAAGGAAGGGAGGGAGGAAGGAAGGAAGGTAGGAAGGAAGGAAGGAAGGATGGAAGGAAGGAAGGAAGGGAGAGAGGAAGGAAGGGAGGGAGGAAGGAAGGAGGAAGGTAGGAAGGAAGGAAGGAAGGAAGGAAGGAAGGGAGAGAGGAAGGAAGGGAGGAAGGAAGGAAGGGAGAGAGGAAGGAAGGGAGGGAGGAAGGAAGGAAGGAATGATGCGTTTGATCTAAATTATTACGAGAACTATTTATACTAGCGGGACCCGTGAATATTTCATGGAACTAATGGTAAACTTATTGGGTTATTTAATGAAAACTTGATCCAAAAGTCCTCAAAGCGTAGCCTGCGTTGCGTTCGTATGGAAAGATAGTCGCTCATCTGCTAGTCTTTGAAAAGTGAACGAAATTGAAATACCATGATTATTCATTGCACTTTATATATACACTTTATAAACTTTATGCACAGTTTTATAGACTCAATACACTGCACTCATAAAATAAATATTATTTTTCCATTTTTCCCATAAAAAATATTTCGCCATACATATGATACAACCTTTAATTAAATTGCATATATCTGCCACGTAAATAAGCTTGACTATTTTACGGAATTGCACTTATGCGCATGCGTTAAGTAGGGGACGATATAAAAAAATTAGTTCAATTAAAAAAGAATACACTTTTCACCACCACCACATCTACCCCCCTCTCTCCCCTTCTCTCCCCACTCTCTCTCCGCCTTTCTTTAACCTCAGAACATCACCCCTCTGCTAAAATTATATTTCTAACTCTCTCTATATTTCTCTTTCAACCAACATTTTTAACCACGTAACAAAGATTACGTCTCCCTACCTCACGTCACGGACGCTTTTCTCTCCGCATTTTTCTCTCTCCGTCTTTTTCACACTCCCTCTTTTTCTTTCTCCCTCTTTCTGTCTCACTCTTTGCCTTCTCTTTTTCTCTCTCCTATTTTCTTTCTCCCTCTTGTTTTCTCTTTCCTTCCAACTAATCACGTGAAAACATTACGGGCGGGATAAGTAACGAAATGACTAGCAGAATATCTGAAGCCATTTTTAACCATTGGTATAAGGAATATTCTGAAAACATTTCAATGCATTGATTTCGCTATTTTAAAAAAGGAAGTCTTCTTTTATATAATAAGGATTTAAATTCAGTTTAGAGTCTAAAAATGTATTTATAGTTGGTTTTGGGCAAAAAAATATTAGTACAATAAGCTCGTAAAAGGAATGAGTTTGACCTGAGTAAACGAAAACTTTAAAGAAGAAGAAAATAAAAAGGAAGAATATAACGAGGGTTTCATGACATCTTTTATACGCTTCGACTTTATCATGGGGTAATGTCAGGGCCAAAGCATTAGAATTATTTTTCTCATGGTACACAAGCTTATTCTATTTTATGAACTATAAAAAACATGGGTAACTAAGGTGTTTATAGACATTTTAAGAAATGTCCAAAAGAAACTTGACCAGATTATTTCAAAATACTTAAATTTTAAATTCTATGACAACATATATATATTTTAATATCTAGAGGGTTATGTGCGAAATTGCAGAGTAGACACAGTGCTAGGAGCACCAGATTATACTTCATAAATTAAAATAAACTTCAGGTGATTCGTTTCCTTTAGCTTAGAGTAATTTATTCTGTTTCAGTTCATTATAGTTATGAGCACTAAGTGTTTCTTGAAGAAAGAGAGAGAGAGAGAAATGTACAATGAATTGTGGGTGTGGATTGACTGTATTTCCAACTCTTACAGAAACTTTAACCAAAATCAAAGGTTATCAATAATTCATTTTCAAGACACTTTATTCCGCTTCTGCTTTTACCAAAGATGTTAAAATCTCAATCTCAAAATATTCACCTGTATCTAACTGTAATATTGCTGTTTCATAGACTCCTTATGAGATGTTCTTACACCACATAAGATATGCTTATCCTTTCGTTTGTTTCACTATCTGGCCCATTATATGATAAATCGGATGAGAATTTGGATGAAAAAATGTATGTCAAGAAGTGTGAGAAAGAAAATGGTCTATAAATTAGTTTTCTGGCAGATACACCTACAAAAAGTAGTAGTTAGGTTAGTTTAAGTTCTAAATATTTCTTATCCATCCAAGTGAACTCATTAAATTGTGAATAAAAAATATAAACAAACATGCGGAGGTTCACGTCAGTCACTCAAGTATAAAGAAACAATAACAGAAAAAGAAAAGTAGAGAGAGAAATGGACAGCATTTAAACATACCTAGCATTTAAACATTGTGCAGTGTACTTCACAAAATTAAACAGTTTCAAATATCTCCCGACTCTCACCTAAGAGTTTGT
>NC_043012.1:28963276-28970776 GCF_006345805.1 Octopus sinensis
AAGCACAGGCCCACGTGCAACTGCCTTCTGATAACCTCAGATCCACATACACAACCAGTCTCGTAACTCCGCAGGAGCAACCATATTTGATGGTGCTTGGTTGGACTGTCAGTATAAATGAGGGAGTAGTCTTTACGGGTAGCCGTGGTCTTGACTATAGAGCAGGCAGGCCTAAAGTGGTATATCTCGATTGATGGGTGTCAGTGGTTAGAAGTTCATGGGGACGACGGCCGGGCAATATCAAGCAACACGAACGACCACGCAATGGACAAGTTCAAGAAGGGTATGATAAATATCTTCAAAATGTTCGGCCTCTCTTTAACAATTACCACCAATTTGACAAAGATCAATTTCCTCGACGTAACCCTAGACCTGAAGGCGGACAAGTACAAACCCTTATAGGAAGCCCTACAAACAAAACAAGTATATCCACAGAAACTCCACACCCCCACCCCAACTATAATTAGAAACCTAGTCACAGGCATAAGTAGAACAATCTAAAATATTAGTGGATAGCTTAGATTTTTCTACTTCTGCATGTGAATGCTGCAGGAATGTTGCAATTGATCGTTTTCATGTGTTTGAAAAATAGCGTCGAATGCTGTATTTTAATTTGGATATAACACTATTCTTATATTCTTCGTTAACTTTGAACTCACCAAGATACTTTAGGAGAGTTTTGCTATAGGAATTAGATGTGGTCGAGATATGTTGACTTTTTAGAATTAATATATTTTTTTATTATTTCATTATTTGTTTATTTTGATAATTTAGATTGAATAAATAAGGCGAGTTACGTCTGCCGATTGTTTTTCTTGTTCATTATTCTATTTGATTCTCTGCGTGACTCCAAACTTATCTCACCATTTAGCAACATATTATAACTATCTTCTAATGAGTTGTGTTTACTTTAAGACATAAAGAAAAGGAATTTGCTTCCTTTTCTGCTCTGATGTATGATCGTAGTGCAAGTTAGCATTATATTAATTGCTACAATACTGACAGCTTTAGAAGAAGGGAACAAATTCAAAACAATCAGACAATAACAATAAACAGTATAAAACAATAAACAACAAAACCTGCAAAAGAACGAGAATTATATCTTGATATATGTTGCTTGAACGTTCTCGGAAAAATTTAATTCATGAAAGCATTTTGATGTTATAGAAAGGAAGAAATCACCCAAACTAAGGCAGTTATGAATGAATGTAAAATGAAAAGAGAAATTTATACAGCAGAAAAATCAACTCTGTGATAATCTGTTTTCTGTTACCCGTTTCATTCATTGGATTGCAGACATTTTGAGCCATCGCTCGTTAACAGTTTAGTCGATGAAATTAAACCCTAGGAGTTATTTTGGTGGTCTGGCGGGTCAACGCGCGGGTACACGTATATATGTATACATACATAGGGCTTCAACACAGATTCCTACTATCGAATTCATAAACAGAGAATTACTCAGCCCTTGACTATAAAAGAAGATGCAGTGAAGCTGAAACTATGGTGGCGAAGTGAACTTAACGATTCAGGCATGGCTGCACTTATATACATATTCTTTTATTCTTTTACTTGCTTCAGTCATTTGACTGCAGCCATGCTGGGGCACAGCCTTTAGTCGAGCAAATCGACCACAGAACTTATTCTTTTTTAAGCTTAGTACTAACTTAATCGGTCTCTTTTGCCGAACCACTAATTTACGGGGAGGTAAACACACGAGCATCGGTTACCACGCATTCTTGGGGGGGGGGGGCAGCCAGACAGACAGACACACGTATGCACCTCCCCTCCACACACATATATACGACGGGCTTCTTTCCGTGTACCAAATCCACTCACAAGGCTTTGGTCGGCCCAAGGCTATAGTAGAAGACACCTGCCAAGGTGCCACACAGTGGGATTGAACTCGGGACCACAGAGCCACTCATATATATATATATATATATATATGCATTATGTATGTCTCCATCGTCCTTCACCCTCCATAAATACAAAACTATGGGAGTAACTGCTTTCGAAGATTCATATTTATTTCAGTCAATTGTCTGCGACCATGCTGGAGCACCGCCTTTAGTCCAACAAATCGACCCTAGATCTTATTCTTTGTAAGCCTAGTACTTATTCTATCGGTCTCTTTTCCGAACCGCTAAATTACGGGGACGTAAACACACGAGCATCGGTTGTCGAGCGATGTTGGGGACAAACACAGACACACAAAGACACACATATATACATATACATACATATATATATATGCATATATATATACATATATATACATATATATATATGTATATATGTATATATATATATATATATATATATATATGACGGGCTTCTTTCAGTTTCCCTCTAACAAGTCCACTCACAAGGCTTTGGTCGGGCCAAGACTATAGTAGAGGACACTTTCCCAAGATACCATGCAGCGGGACTGAACCGGGAACCATGTGGTTGGTAAGCAAGCTACTTACCACACAGCCACGCCTGCGCGTATATATATATACACACACACATATATATATATAGTAAATATACATATACAAATATCTGAATATATATGCATATATATATATACATAGATATACGTAAAAATCTATATATATATATATATATACATCTATGCCTATACATCTATACATGTATATATATACAAATATATATGCATATAAATATATATATATATATATATATTATATATATATATATATATATATATATATATATATATATATATATATATAATATATATATAATATATATATATATATACATATATATTATATATATATATATATTATATATATATATATATATATATTATATATATATATATATATATATATATTATGTTGTATATATATATATGTTTATATATTTGGTGTGCAAGATTTTTTATGTGAAATCGTGTGTTGAAACAGATATTGTTGTATTTCGGAATGGTCATTTTGCCAGTTTGGCCAATAAAAACACACACACTATAGATTTGGTGTTATTTTGCTTCAGCGTTATTTATTTTTTACATTAATCTTAATCTTATTTCGGCCAGAGTTCTTTCGTCACACTCCTGTGACCGCATCAGTGGTCCTTTGCTTTCTTCTTTCTTATTTGTGTGTCTCTCCTTACTAACTGTCAACCATTTTGTATTTATATTATATGTGTCTTCATTTGCGCATGCGTATATCTCTATGTGCGTCTATGTTTAGTTAGTGTGTGTGGAGGGGGAATGCCTGTAATATTTGTATCTTCTGTTTATATACGTTCGTGTACTTTGTTTATTTTTTGTTTATTCTTATTTTGTTCATGTGTTTACATCCACTTTTTATTATTATCATTATTATTATTATTATTATTATTATTATTATTATTATTATTATTATTATTACGTATGCTTGTATGTATGTATGTATGTATAACAACAACATGTATGTAGAACGAATATATATATACATATATATATAATTTTCTCCAGTAGGGAGGAACGCGTACGATTGCATCACAGATAAATGTTGAGAATAGGAGAAATCATTTTATTTATTTACTTTCCGGAAATTAACTGTTGGAATTTGAAAAATATGTAGTTTATTCCAATCTTAAAACTATGATATTTTATGATTCATATATATGGGTATTTGTAAGGGAATGCTTTCTTTCTGTCTACATATTCAACGAGAAACACACACACACAGATGCACACACACACACACACACACACATACACACACACACACACACACACACACACACACACACACACACACACACACACACTCTCATTCTTTATTGAGTAAGGCCTCGGATTTCAAGAAATGAATAACGACTGCTAGATGTTATTGAGTATTTTATTGGTACATATTCACCCAAAAGCATGTGTGTGTGTTCCTATGTGCATGTAATTATTCATCGTAATAACGACACCAACTCCTTGTAAGGAAACTGGGAAAGTTAAATTTGAAAAACGAAGGTTTTCCGGAGACGCACAAGAAAGACAGTTCCAATTTTGGGATGGTAGACTTAACCCGTCACCTGTTTTAACACTGCAACTGGTTATTGGTGACCTTTTGCGAAGTTCTCTCCGTTGAAAATATTCTGCTTAAATCTCCAGCCTTAGAAAAATTTCTTTTAATCACTGATTTTAATAACTTTTAATTTACATTATTCAACAAAATGTAAATAAAAATGTAAATTCAAGTCTGCCACCGTTACTTGAATATTATGTATTAACATAACCTCATCTCATTTGACCAATTCTGTTTCTCTTATTATTCACGCGTCAATGAAATGTATAAGTTGCATAGTATAGTATATAGTTTGCTCCATCACCTCCTGTGTATGATCTTTGTTCAATAACTATTTTTTATCGTGTGACTATTTACGCTGTGTAATCTGCTGTTAAATTCCATTGTTGGGAAAAGGCTATTCATACCTGACCTACGCGATCGTTTGAACTGAAAGAAAAGGTGGTCTCTCTCAACCTAAACCCTATCATTTGTTAGGAAACATTTTTCGCCAACATTATATGTATCGATAACACAGCGTAAAAATCTCGTTTGTATACAAAATGTGTTCTCAGAGAGAAGTATAGAGCTCAGTGTGATATGACATGTTCCAAATCTTAGTCTGGGATTTCATCTGTGACACTGTTCACAAATACACTGTCATTAGAACTCTAACAAACTGGATAAACCGATTTAATTTGATAATTGAAATATTGAGTTTTGTTTTATTACAAGCATTATTATATACACTATGTTTGAAGAGATAACGGATGACGTCATCGACACGGCCGAAACTTCGATGTTCGATTTCTTGGCGCAGTCAGGGATATTTTGGGGGCCTAAACAACACCAACTAGCATAGCCTAATGAGGGAGCCTATATACAGTTGATTATCTAGCTTGAAATAATAACTGAATTGCCCTGAAAATCACTGCTTACACTCTTAAATAAAGTTACAATGGACAACGTAGTTCCTGATGAAAGACAGGATGGTTTCGGCTGGATATACTTCATAATAGGGTTGCTCCGTCAAGGCCTGATACGAAGCTGAACAGAAGCAGGAAAGACAACAATTGGCAAGGCAGTCAATAAGCAACCTACTCCTCCTCCACCACCACAATCATCATCTCTACTACCGCCACCGATACCAACAGTACCAACACAGCTACTGCCGTCACTACTAATTCTAATACAAATACTAATACTGCGATGACGACGATAAAGACGGCCACAACCGCCACCATTATCACAACCATTAACATTATCAATGTTTAGGGAAGCAATACCTCCCACAATTCAGCAATAACAGCTTTTGCCTTATCCTTCGATTTGATCGTAATATTCGCTTTAAAGTCTGTTTGTCTGCCTCGACACTCGCTGTCATAATTAATTGTGGCGCCTTTAAGGATTATCTTGCGTAACATTGAAGTTATTAGGTTTCTCTATACTACTAGAAAACTACACACACTTATACTACTTTAACACCGATTACAATAAGAGATGTGTAAACGCAACTTTGTGTGTGCGTATATATATATAATATATATATATATATATATATATATATATTATATATATATATACATACATGTATGTATATATATATGTATGTATATATATATATATATATATATATATATATTATATATTATATATATATATATATATACATACATGTATGTATGTATATATGTACGCATGTATTTATGTCTATATGTATTTACACGCACACGCATACATGAAGACGCATACTCACATCCATGTAGTTGAGAAAGAAGTGGGGCGAGATTGATAGAGATGAAGAAGTAGAGAAAATGATAAGTGTACATAAGTATGTAAGTAATTGTCGTATTCGATGTCAAAGAATGTTCATTATTTTAAATGGTGCCAAAAATAGGAGGAGAATAGAGCAAAAAGTGAGAAAAAGTTTTGAAATACCATCATGAAGTGTTAATTCATGTTCCAAACATAAACAATATGATGTGTGATATTAATCTATTTATTTCGTCTGTCACCACACGTTGGATAGCGTTATACACAATTGCTATACAACGCCATTGTCTGGTCTAAATCTTTAAAATTAGCCATGTATAAGAGTGTGTATAAAACTGCAATCAACAGATGTCGACTTTGCAGCCATTTATCACCTCGGCTGGCACATCACAGAATCACTCTGGTCGTCATTTCATTACCAGATTTTCACGGATGTTTATAACGTCACAAAAACAACAGCCAAATTTGAAAAAATAAAATAAAATAAGATAACCAAAATTATTTTTTAAAAAGATATGAGAAAGAAAAGAAAAAACGTGTTACATACATTTGACTTTCTCCTTGTACCTGCCAACTGTGTGTGTGGCCATAAACCAATTTGATAGAATCACATATAGTCGTGTTCCTTTTCTTTCCGTTGCTTTCTCTGACGGAAAATATACTTGTAAGATGGGAATGTTATCATGTGTGTGTGTGTGTATGTGTGTGTGTGTGTGTGTGTGTGTGTGTGTGTGTGGGCGTGTGCGTGTGTGTATGCATGTGTGCGTGTGTTAGTGTTTGTGTGTATCAGTGTGTGTGTGTGTGTTGGCGTGTAAACGTAAATACACATGTATTTATATGTATATATTTGTATATATGTAGATATGCGCATACATATGTGTATGTTGGGGTGAGGGTGCGGCTATGTAAAATTATGTATATTAACAAATATAATAAACATATATATACACATATAAAAATACACGCGCATACTCGAACATATAAGCGTTTATACGATATATATTAATATATAATAACAAGTGTGAATTGGTGTAGAAAACAAACATTAATTGAAGCAGTCTCATCATAATAATCGATTGTGACCGTATCTGTGTGCCTCAAAGTTTCCCCGATAAAACTAGCTTCTACAACTTAGGAAATGTAATCCTAGATTTACAGGATTTTATTTATAACTTTTATCCGTTTCTAGATTCACCCTTCCTAGAAAGAATTCCATAGATATAAATGACGGTGTACTAAGAAGTTTGCTTCTCAAACACATGGTTCCAAGTTCAGTCCCACGACGTTGCACCTTGGGAAGATGTCTTCTAGTGTAAGCCTCAGCTCGGCCAAAGCCTTCTGGGTGGATTTGAGAGACCTGTTATGGTGTGTTTACGTCAATGCAGTACCTAGGTTTCCGACTCTTCAAATACGTTTGTCAACGTAAATTATCCGATTCTGGGTTGTCCATTTATCTAATGTTCTTCCTAGAGGTACGACAAATTTTTAATTTTTGGTGTACTCACACGTCTTTCCCAGTATATACTAAGATTACTAAGGCTTTCATTAATGCCATCTACAGGTTTTCAGATTTAAGCAATTACATTCGATGGGATAAACAAAAAAAATTGTTAAAGATCTTTTTACCCAACTACGGCAAATCATTGAATCATAACAAACAGATAGCCGTGAATAATGAAATGCTTCGCTGCTTAAGTAAAATTGTTCAAACTTAAAATGATTCATAATATTAAAC
>NC_043012.1:28973276-28978276 GCF_006345805.1 Octopus sinensis
GCTGCCCTCATCTGCACCGCCTGCCGTGAAGTTGGTTCATCTGGGACACCTGACAGGAAGAGATCCAGTCCTACTTTAAAGACATCTGCATCCACCCCATGCAGGTCCCTCAGGTTCTTCGGGAGGATATTGAAGAGCTGTGGGCCTCTGAAGCCCAGGCTATCACAGTATCTTGTCCTACATCTTGATGGCAAGTTTGGAGTCCTTGGCACCACGCAGTGGTGCCCAGTTCTGGCATTTGTGTAACTCTCTATGCTAAAGTTTGGGACAAGTCTTTCGAGGATCTTCCAGATGTATATTATGGCATATCTTTCTCGCCTACGCTCTAAGGAATAGAGTGTTAATCTCTTGAGTCTTTCCCAGTAGCTTATATGCTGCACAGAGGCTATCTTCTTCGTGTAGCTTCGTTGGACCGCCTCAAGTTCTGTGATCAACTTGACACTGGATGGTGACCATAGCTGAGAGCAATAGTGAAAGTGGCTTAGGACAAGTGTCCTCCAGGAGACCATCATGGTTTCTTGGTATCTTGTTCTAAAGGTTCTAAGAATCCAGCCAGCCAGCCGCCTACATTTCATTGCCAATTTAGCAACATATACATGAAATGTTGCGTATATATATATATATATATATATATATATATATATATATATATATATATATATATATATATATGTGTGTATATATATATTTTGTGTGTGTGTGTGTATACTGTAAGGATGAGTTGGAATCTTCATTGACGAGAGAAAACTGCGAATGATAAGTCCTTGTTTTTCCCCACCGTCTTTCTGCTGTTTTTCCGGTCTCTCTTTGTATCTTCCATCTGTACGAATGTTTCATTGTCGTCTTGTTCCATTTGGAGGATTTTTATAAATATATAGCAGCATACATACACTTTTGATCACCTTGTAAGTAAGTATGTATCTAAATTAAACACAAACTCTTTTCCTCTTTCTTTTCGTCTCCTCATACTTTCCTCTTTCTTTCCTCTTTTCTTTTGCTCGCTCCCCCTCTCTCACATTTCTTGACTTTCTCCTTTAATATACATACTTTTCCTCGTTTATCTCCCTCGTACTTTCTTTATCCCTTGATTCTCTCACTTCCTCGTTCTCCCCCTAATTCTTCTATCCGTCTTCTCCTATTTCTCTCCTTCTTTCTTGGCATGACTGCCGGCCGCGAAGTTTCTCTTATATTCCTGTCTCATGACTTTCATCTCTTATGTTCATCTATGTTCCTGCCTCAAGGCTTTCACTCTGCACACGCCAGCTTAATTTGATTCGTCTCTATTAGTCGAAAGACACCTGTTGTTATTTTCCTGTTGCTTCTATTTGTAATTGGGTAACATTTTCTCCGTTTTCCTCTTTTGACCTTTTTGTTTTCATTGTCGTACACATTCGCTTGCTTTCTCCCAAAATATTTAATGATCTTATCTTCGATTTTTGGGACCGGCCACATTTGAATAGTCTCAAATGTAACATCTCGAAAGTGTAAGGATGATTTGGAAATTTGGCAGACGATAGAATCCTGGCGTTGCTCGGGATTAAAATGGCATAGTTTTTTATTCTTTCAATTGTTTCTTTTATATGACTGCGGCCATATGGCAGCACCGCATTTAGTTGAACAAATCGACCCCAGGACTTATTCTTTGTAAGCCTGGTACTTATTCTATCGGTCTCTTTTTTCGAACCACTACGTTACGGGGACGTAAACACACCAACATCGGTTGTCAAGTGATGGTGGGGGAACAAACACAGACACACACACACACAATGTATACACACAGATACAAAATAACTTGGCACTATTTTACGGCACTCCTAAAGAGAGTTAGTTGGAATAAAATATATGATCATCGTCTACAAAAAGAAAATCAGAAATGTTGAATCGGGTATATTCAAATACAGCTAGAAACAAGGCCAGGAGGACCAGATAACTGAATGTAAAACTCAAATTGAACTATAATAAAAAAGAATTCTGTGATAAGAAACAATAAAAGCAATGTTATGACAATCTTAACATAAAATTAATGGGAAAATAAAAAGTTTAAAAAGTAAAAACATAAAAACAAGAAAAAATTAATATATTTTTAACATCAACAATATCAGGATGAAAGGAAATTTTGGTGCCACTGAACGTTTGTACCGGTTGACAGACTGGATATGAAATATTCTTGTTATTGTTGTTTGTGTTGTGGTGGTGTTGCTGCTTTTGGTTGTTAATGTTTGTCTTACAGATAATCTCGGTAAAATATTATGACAATCTTACCTTTAAAAGTGACACACGAAACCGAAAGAGATTCTTTTTCTTTTTATTCTTTCAATCTCTCTTTCTCTCTCACATACTCTTTCTTTCATCTATCTAACTATCTCTCTCTCTCTCTCTCACACATACTTTCTTTCATCTATCTAACTATCTCTCTCTCTCTCTCTCTCACACACACACATACTCTTTCTTTCATATATCTAACTATCTCTCTCTCTCTCACACACACACACACACTCTTTCTTTCATCTATCTAACTATCTCTCTCTCCCTCCCTCTCTGTCATTCACGTTCTCACCCTCCTTCTCTCGCTTTGTCTCCTGAAATTAAGACTTGAGCTGAGAAAAAACAAAAAATCTCAATCCACTGATTTCGTTCTCATTAAAAGTATACATTTCTATTCCACTTGCATTCTTCTATTGAGTCCTTTTCTAACGTTGTCCGTCACCTTTCTCTTCAGCAGTATATTTCTCTATTTCTTTCAATGTTTCCTTTGACATTTAAACTTTATTTTCATCTCATACTTTTCACATTTATTCTCTATTCCAGATGAAAAAAAAATCTTAATTTTAATATATAGTTTGCGATCATTAAGAAATCCTTATCATATATATATATATAAAATAGAAAAAAGTGAAAAAACTACAGAAGGCTTGTTTTAAAAGGTTAAAGAATATATTTAAGTCGTTATGTTAGAAGAATGATATAAAATTTTGCATATAGTAACATAGTTTTTGGAGAAATTACCGGTTTCGTGTTAACTTTTCAAATTTCTCAAATGTCTTTACCTACATCGTGTTATGTCTTCGTTATGAAGTGCAAAGAAGAGTTCCAGGCAGGGGGAGGTAATAAGGGATTTCTTCCGGTATAAGAGAGATAATCGCTTTAGATTTCTTTTCCCCTTTTTAATGAGATGAGTTTCTCTGTATAAGAATGTTAGGATGGTTAAGTTCAGGCTTATATTTTTCAATGAAAAATGTTTCCTTGTTTAATCTAATTTGTGTTGGTATTCCAATAGCACATTGATTGAATGGAAAGATTAAAAATTGTGGTAGTAGTTGCTTTGCGCATTTCTCAATATGCTCACTAAATGGTATCATTCTGTATTCTGGAAATGCAATCTGTTGTCGATGTAGAGTGCATCTGCGTCTGAGTGATAATCCCGTGGACCCTACGTAGTTTTGGTGGCAGCCCGAGCATCTTATGACATAAATTATGTTTTCAGAAGCACAAGTAAAATTAGATCTGCTCTTGAATTATATATATATATATATGGAGATGTACTTGCATAGCAAGTGACTTGATGTGAGACCGTGTGCTGAAACAAATCAATTTAACAACACACAAAAAACCGTTAGTTTTACGTCAACATTTAAATGTAATTTGTGTCAAATTATTTTTCCTTGCTTTCAAACTGCGACTTGTTCAGTGACAAAACTTCGAGCAGCACGAAGTTTTGTCAGTGAACAGGTCGCGGTTTGAAAGCGCGGAAAATATTTTGACAAATTAAATTTAAATGTTGACGTGAAACAAACGGTTTTGTATGTTCTTCAATGGCTTACAAACACGTTGCAATTCTATATATATATATATATATATATATTATATATATATATATATATATATATACTTCCAGCACATGCTTCGAAGTGAGCATTAATATTATTCTGGAGGGAATAAAAATGATGCAAAACTATGTAATCATCTCGCCAGGAAAAAAAGGAGAAAAAACACACCAATAAGCCATTTTAACCGAATATGATTACCGTGTATATGATGAAGGGGAACACTGGCAAAGTATTTTTTAAAAAACCGTTAATTGATTTAACGTCAAAAGTTATTTAGAGAAGCATGAGAAAGAAAGAAATTAGCAGAAGATTAAGAGAGGAGAAATATTGTGTGATAGATGAATGGCAATAAAGCTTAAAAGCACAGAATTAGATGTCTGTTGTGGAAATGGAATGTAAGAAGACAGTTAACGGTCGAATTTTATAGATTGGTAGAAATTACTTATAGGAACTAAAGGTAAAGGTATGTTTTCGCCATATGTATATATATATATATATATATACACAGACAGACAGACATATGTATGTATATTTATATGCATACACACGCACAAAAACAGCACATACACAAACACATACACACACACAGACAATCATACACAAACACACGCACACACACACATACGCAACCATACATAACGCGTATACATCCAAACATACTCATATACAGAAAAATTATAGCAGTTTCACCACTGTGTGTGTAGGTGTCGTCGTATCTCTGTCTCCCATCACCACTTGATACCTGGGACGATTGCCCGCGTAAATTAGTATTCGAAAGCCAAATGATGTTCTTTAGCTGGGGTGTAATTCTATAATTAAAACAAATTCAAAATTTAAATTTCGGAACATAAGACTTAACATATTATCTGGTGTATGGCCGAATTCAAATGTGTAGAAGACCTAAAACAAATGTGTGTGTGTTCTTGTGTGTTTGTGTGTGTGTGTCATTGCTACTTCGGTGGACCAGCAGGCATGGATGTTAAGAAGTAATAATGCAACAGAGAGTTGGTGGTTTCAAATCTCTTCCAGAAATTACAAGAGATCTAGCTAAAAAATGTTATCTAAGCAACAAAATGTCTTTCTCTTGAGCGTGACACAAGCGTCAGGTACGTACAGAAAAGAAATTGACGTATTAATATTTTTGATATTTATATTGTTATTATCATTATATTT
>NC_043012.1:28988276-29008276 GCF_006345805.1 Octopus sinensis
CGAAACCTTTGGTAACTATGACCAGAATTTAAATATATGTATACACACTCTATGGTATTTGAAATTAATGACGCCTGTCACACGCAATGCATTTAGTAAATTTCACTGTTTTAATTGGAGATAGAGGAGACGCTGAGCGAGTGAAATTAGCAAGATTTATTTCTCAGGAGAAATATTAAATCCATAGACCCAATCTTTGGTAAAATGACAGTGCCAATAAATGTGAGGTTTAGGTTTTAGTCTTCTATCCATACGCTCGGAAAAATAAGCCTTACTCTGCTTTGATGATCAAATATTGAAAACGTGAGTACAGGGATTAAAAACGAATCGTACTCATCGGATTATTCTTAATTCCATTTTGATTAATGTTTCCAAAGCAGTTAAAACTGGTCCCGCTAATGTTAGAAATAATGGCTATAGATAATCATTTTATCACTGCTGCTTCTGCTGTTTTTGTTCAGCCACCTCTGCCCGTTTCCCAGCCCTAATCAAGAATATCGATGACAAAAAGGAATTCAGATTTTATCATCCCGTCTTTTTGTATAGGAAGATACTCTGCCTAATGTGTTTTTCTGTTATTACCTCATATTCGAACGACTACATACATGCTCTCACGTTAAGTTTGTTATTGAAATTTTATTGTTGTTTAACTCCAAATCAACTCTAATTGAACAGACTTAATGACATGCCGTCTATGGCCATTTCATCTTTTTATAGCTATCTAGGAGTCTAATGCATCCATATCTTCTTTTTATAAAATATTAGAGTTTGGTTTGGGGGAAATTTGTGTCTATCTCTAGCTGGTCGAGCGACTGAGTAGAGTTTCCTTCGTTTTCTAGTCATTGTTATTGTTTTTTTTTTTGTTTTTTTGCTACTGTTGTATAACACTTATACCAAACAGATAGGTAACAGAATGCCGCATTCATCTATCTCATCTAGGTCGTCCCATAGGACGCCCGCATTCGATCAACGTTAAAGTAAATACCTTCTTACATTTCTGAAAGATGTCGGAATTGTTGAAAGAGAATTCTCTGGTGCAATGAGTAAATCGGGTTGTTTACTAAAATGTAAGGATACTAAAGATAGCATGAAAATGGACACTATTTGAAAAAGGAAAACTTCTCGGTCAAAATACACTTGACGCAAAAGTGTTGAAGGCGAGCCGAGGGAAATAGTTAAAGTACAATGTCACCTTTATTGTTCCCGTCCAAGAACCAAAACCAAGCGACACGGGTTTGGAAAAACAGGTTTACTTTTATGCCTTGTCTATTCTGAAACAGTACCGCTACGCCACTTATACCTCGCACTTGTCTAGAAAGAGAGCAAGTGACCGCTTTTGAAAAACCCTTGACTGGCTTAATGGCTGTTTCATCAAGATCTACAAATCTGAGATCGATGGGTAGTTGTTATTGCTTCAAGGCCACGTGCATTTATGCAACCTATTTTCAGTATTGTCACTCTAGGAGGAGAAGAAACAAAAAGAGGAATAAGTCCTTTTTCGGTGAATTTGTATGGGCACTCCAAAAGCCTTTCACTTAATCATTTGTAAAGCCTCCTACATAATGTGGGAAACACTTCCAGAAAACATGGTACATTGCTGCAGTAGTTCTTAACAATAGCCGTCTTTCTGGAGATTTGGAGAGGGTGGCTGCATCAAGACCTTCATCTTTCGTTAAAAATTTGTCTTCGTGGAATTCCATGAACTCTTCGTTCTCCCTTTGGAGACTGTTGAATGTTTCGTCTGTTTCTTTGCTGAAACCCTTTAAGGTTAAACTGTTTTATCTCGGATTCTTTTTATTCTGTTTGCTGCTATTCTTGGTGTGTCTCTGGTTGGTGCTGTTATCGTTGTTTCTGTTCTTGACATTGCTGCTGTTGATTTATTTCTTATGGTTATTGTTGAAGTTGTGTTTGTCGTTGTGGCTGTTGTTATTGTTGTTGTGACTGTTGGTCTGTCGCCTGTTTCATTTATTGGACGCAATGTGTTAAATTTGGTGTCCTCAAACTTTTGAGATTTGGGGCTCGGATCAGTATATTTACTTGCTCGTCTTCTCTACTTTTTGGATGCTTTTGTGCCATTCAGAGATACTTCCAAATGTGGACCTCAGCTGAGCTTGCGCTTATTTTCTCGTCTGTCGTTTGTTTATGTTGGGGTGATTGTAACATTTGTGGTGGTGATGTTGGAGGTGGGGGAAAACGTGTTCCTGCGCCCCGCCGCGAGTGGAAAAAATCTTTGTTGCATTATTTGTGGGAACGCCTTCTGGAGCAACTAAAATCTGAAACTCCATGGACGTTCCCATTCTATTCTAGTGGGGATTAGACTTCATGTGTATATCCTATAGTCTGGCCATTACTCTCACGTGGTCCCTATTAAGATGTATGGCAGTGAGGCTGACTTAGGTCACAAAATACTCCATATGTAATGGGATCATGACAAACTGCTGAAAGGAGAGCCATGTATCCGTTAAACGAGCTTCCAAGTTCGTTATTGTAAATATCTATCACCGTCACCCCGACTTTTCCTCTATTCCTCTCCCGGTCTCTATATCTTTCTCCCTCGTACATTTTAAATTTCATTATACAGAGAGATTATTGATACGAGGGACAGGTTAAGTTGTGAGTTTCTTTGGAAAGCTGCTGTAGAAAGTGAATGTAAGTGCTGGTAGTATTTCGATTATTTATATAAATATTCCCAATATTTATATACTTATAATATAATATATGAAAGGTTTTTAGTCCTTCAATTGCCTTCAAATTCAATAAAATAATTTTAATTGATATGCTGGCATATCTAGTATACCCAGCCACTAAGAATGTATTACCTTGTGTCAAACTTAAAAATTATACACATATAGTTGCAACTGTAGTGTAGAAATAAAAGCGGATCAAAGAAAGTCTGAAATTATGTTAAAAATAATGTAGATATGAGAGAAAAAAAACTGTTGCTCACAACGCAGAAATGAAACAGTCCAAATCCGTTGGGTGATTTTCATGATGAATTTAACTGAATAACAAATGGTGGTGTTACCGAAAGCTAATCGCTGAGGTGTTAAATGATAGAAACAGTTTAATGTAGCAAAGAATTCAAACTTCCAATAACTCACACTGGCTTGGCTATGGTACTGCGTTGAGGATCAGGGGTATGAATTACATATTTACAGCAATTCTCAGACAGATGAAATTTATACCGTGTGTGTGTGCGCGCGCGTGTGTATGTCTGTGCAAGTATGTACGCATATACACACACATAATGTATATGGAAATATACATTATGTACATTTATATATGTTTATATACATATATCCAAAAATCATACCCATATCTTTCTTGAATATATATATATGTGTCTGCATGCGTGGCAGCATATTTGCAATCCCACACACAATAACTAAAGCCTATGCACCTTACCTACATCTGTGAATTTGGTTTATTTTAATTAACTCTCCGCGTGTGGTATGCTTATATTTTATTACAGAAATATTAGAATCTTATTCCCCCTTCATCTTCTGCTGTAAATGAAATTACATAATGGTATAAATGAAACTGATATTTCTGTATATAGCTCGTCAATAGAATCTGTCGGAAAATTAAATAATTTTCTACTGTACCAATATGTAGTGTTGTTACTTGTTTTTTGCTTTAGTAACCATTCTCCGACTGGTAACTTTCTCCCTATTTAGATAAATGAATTTGTGCTTAGATACATCATTGTTTGTGTCTAAGTTTTTCTTCGGAATTTATTGAAAGATTTTCATTTTTCCTCTTCAGAACTCAAGCTGGTCACTAACAAAGTGACAAGAAGCATTTATTTAAGGCAAGACAGCTGCTGCGGTTTGTAGTTATCTGCATCGGTTGGTGAGTGAATTTTGTGTGTGTGTGTGAGTCGAAACGTGCCTATGGTAAGCTTTTTACGATGCCTTTCAATCTGTTTGAAGTAGGAGTTAAATCTCCCTCGAAACACTACACCGCTTCAAAATGAAAGGGAAAATTGGATGATGTAACTAGTTACCTAATTACCCTTAAAAATGGTTAATATCTAATCGTTAGTTAACGTTGATTAACCAAAGCTATGGTCTGAGGAGTTCAAGCCATAACAATCCTGTTGTTCTCGGGGTATCTAAGGTTAATACTAACCAATGTGTCCTTCCTTAAGACTATGGGTGTGTTCTAAAAAGTATTTGGCTGCTATTTCTTACAAGTCAAAGTGGAGAAAGAAAATTTTCAGCTGCGGTATAACGAAGATACAGAAAACCTAGAAACAAG
Source organism: Octopus sinensis (assembly GCF_006345805.1). NCBI lineage: Eukaryota > Metazoa > Mollusca > Cephalopoda > Octopoda > Octopodidae > Octopus > Octopus sinensis. Next base: position 28,992,537 of record NC_043012.1, read on the forward strand.
ATGTCGAAAAACACCTGATGCTAAAATGATGCAAATAACAACAACAACTTACACCCACAAATGCCGTCCTCCTCCCTGCTTCTTCTACTGTGAATATGTCATACTGGAGCACAATCGTCAACGGTTTGATCGAACAACGATCACGGTATTAGTTTATTTTTCTGGTACTTCGTCTATTTTCATCGTTTTGTCGAACTGCTAAGTGGTGAGGACCTAAAGAAGCCAACAATGGTTGTCAAGTATAGAAGACATAACGTAAAGACGCGGCTACACCCCTCCCCCACACACGCACATAAATGCATACACACCTATGTATGTAAAAAAAGAATATATATATATATGTAAATATATATATATATAATATATATATATATATATATATATATATTATATATATATATATATATATACATATATATACATACATATACATACGTATGTATATATATATGTATATATACATATGTATGTATATATATGTACATACGTATGTGTATATATATATATATATATATATATATATATATATATATATATATATAGGTGGGTGGGTATCGTACTTAAAGTACTTAAAGTATATACACTTAGATGGGACAGTTACTGCAGTATTGTCCTGTAATAGCATCTCTTAATGCATTCCTATGTCAAATCACCATAAATAAGAGATGAGGTCGAAAATTTGCTCCAGAAGGGCCAGCGAGATCATCAAATGCATTTCTGCTTTTTGGTCCTTTCAATTGCATGTACTCGCAGCCGGCCACATGCTCGGACAAGAATTCGTCGACTGGGATGCATGGAAAATTTAAAAAATATTCAGTGATGCTGCGAACAGCCGCCTAGAAACCGGGGTGGGGTGGAGTTCTGTCATTTTGGGGAGAAAATATAATCCAAGCAGAGTTGCAAAAGACGGTTTTGTTAGGGAAGAAAAGAACATCAAGACTGTTTAATCAAATTAACATTCCAAATTGAACATCTAATCACAAGAATTTGTACTTTCGAACAGCAAGAGATAGTTTGAAGAACTAAAATAAATAAATAAATAAATAAATAAACAAATAGACAAATAAATAAACAAATAAATAAAATGAAACTTACTGCATAATATCATGGTTGATAAAATATTGAGCCAACTGCATATGAATTTGAAAAACAATTTAAAGCTAATAATACGGCTCATTCTTCTTTTAAAAAGACAAAAGAAGCGTTTATGTTAAGAAAAGTAAACCAATTAGTGAACTCAATGCATCTAAAGAGCAAACCTTCGTAATACTGTGCTCTGATGCATTAGATAATAGTTACAGGACATTGTGGCAAACGTAAATAAAAAGGATTCTTTCACCAGAGTTAAAGTGAAGATGGACAAATGTATCAACACATATATATACAGAGAGAAGAAAACGGATTTTTATCATGATGTAATTGATTAGTTCATCAATAAATAACCTTTCTTATTTACTCTTGATTCAGAAGGCAGTGTGAGATTTTGGAAGTGTGAGAACTGCTTCTAATTCATAATATATTTTTCTTTCACATGTGCTATGTCGCAGTACATCAGCGAATGGACTTTGCTATATATGCATATAAACCACAAGCAAGCGATTCACTTCGTTTCGAGATGATCTGAGTACATGGCGAAATACCGGTTTCTATCGTTCTCGGTAATCCCGAAGTGAGTTGCCTCACCTTTTCTGTGACATTCAGGTGTTCTTTAACACTCGGCGTCATACTGGAAGTTTTCTCTAGACGCTATGCGGCAGCAACTTTGGCATATAAGCAAAATCCATATCTTATGGACATGCGACCGATAATACTCATATATATATATATATATATTATATATATATATATATATATATATATATATATATATAATATATATATATATATATATATATATATACATACATACAGGGTGGGGAGAATTGCCAAAAAAACAAGAGATGAAGACAAGTGATGTAGACAACAAACAGATGTATTAGTCTAACGCTCGGGAAGTGAAAAAGTCTTTAACGTTTCGAGCCTACGCTCTTCGACAGAAGGGAACACAGAAAGAAACAAGGAGAGAAAATAGAGAATGTGTAGTGACTAGTAATCTATCATGGCGAATGCCTGGCAGAGGGGTCACACAGGAGAGCTGGGATGAAGGGGAGAAAATAAAGTAGTGGTGATCCCAAAACGAAGATGTGCGCGTGTGTATAAGAGTATGTATGTGCATGTGGAAGAGGGCTAGTGACCTTGACGTCTGCATGTGTGCATGTGTAGGTGTGTAGATAATGGTGTGGGGCTGGAAAGGGGTCAGTGCTAGTGTGTGCGTGGTGGTGTGATGTGGTGTTGTGTGATATGGTGGTGTATGGTGTGGTGGTGTGGTGGTGCTGGGATGTGAGGAAGGTGGGAGTGGGGAAAGCAAGGGTGGGATGTGGGTTAGGCTGACGGTGAGGGTAGAGGTGGGGTATGTGGGAGTGGGTGTAAGGGATGGGGTGGGGCGGGATGGGATAGATAGGGAAGGTGGGGTTGAATTGTGTAGCGGTGGGGTTGGATTGTGTGGGGGTGGGGTTCCGAAGGAGGAGTGACGATGAAGGCAGAGGGGGAAGGGAGAATGTGGGTACGAGTGAAGAGAAGAGAGAAGGAGAGTAGTAGTGAAGAGAAGTAGGAGTCGGAACAAGAGAGGAGAGGTGGGTGAGAGGAAGTAGGTGTGAGAAGGAGAGAGGAGAGGGGAGGAGAGTTAAGTTCATGTCGCGCAAAGGAGCGAATAGGGAAGATTAATCCTTGTTCACGGCGAAAACGGGAGTCCGGATGGCTCCTGTGCAAGGACAATCCGATCCGAACACAGACAGGTGCTGCAAAGAGTGACCGGCTGAGCGGAAATGGCGCGAAACCGAGGTGTCATTGCCGAGTCGAATGTCTCGGAGGTGTTCCACGAACCAGTCAGCCAAGCGGCGTCCCGTTTGCCCGATGTATAGAGAAGGGCAGGGAGAGCAAGCGACGCAGTAGATGACATTGCTAGAAGTGCAGGTGAAGGACTCGGTGATATAATAAGGGTCGATGATGGGTGCCGGTGCAGGGTGGTGTTGGAGAGGTATGGGAAAGTGCGGCAGCGCGGGCGGGAGCAGGGGAACGAGCCGGGTTGGGAAGTTAGGTTAGAGAAGAAGCTGTAGACCAAGAGGTCTCGTAGGTTGTGGGCTCGTTTGGAGGAGAAGGGTCGGTTAGAGAAGATTGTGAAGTGTAGGGGTCGGATTTGAGTCGCCGGAAGGTTGGAGAGGTAGGGTGGTGGGTGGTAAGTGAGAAGAAACGGGAGACGTGAGACAGCGGGGCGGGGTTCAGGGGGAGAGAGAAGATGCACAGTCCACGGAACGTGCTCTAGCAAGGGCGGTGTGGATGGTGGTGAGGAGATATCCACGTAAGATGAAGTGGCGAGCCATGAGTTGAGACTGAGTCTCAAAGTCATGGTCGTCACTGCAGAGCCTGCGTAGACTGAGGAATTGGGGATAGGGGATGGAGAGCTTGCTGTGGGAGGAGGAGAAGTCGAGGTATGAGTGTGAGTCTGTGTGTTTGTAGTGGATGGAGATGGTGAGATGGAGATAGTGCAGAAGTGGAGGGCAGGATGGAAAGATTTGACAAAAGAAGGGGAAAAGTCTAGATGCTTGCGGGAGAGTGAGGTCACACACGCAAGCATACATGCTTGCACACTAATATGAATGTGTGTGTGTGCGTGTGTGTGTCTGTGTGTCTGTGTGTATGCATGCGTATGTGCGTGTCTATACACGTATTTACAATACCGATAAGGGAAAATAATACTCTCCGCCTTTAGCCGTTTAAATGTATCTATTTAAGAATAAGAAAAACTGGCATACGGAATACGTTAAAAATTAAATTGATATCATCGAGGGATAATACCAGATTTGAGGTTATCTATATTGATAGAGGTGACGGTTACATGTCGGATTTGATTTCAATGTTAATATGTTATATTCATAGATATAAAATGCCAAAATAGTTGAATGTTTTCAGGTCCATGTTGGTCATCTCAATTCATTACTTTGACATTTAGGCTACTTTACTTGTAATTAAATAGTTTCAAGGAAACACGTTTGTTTTGTTTACTTAAATAATGTTATGTAACCCTCTTGCTGATACTTGTGTCTAATACTTGGCAAATGAATGTTCACAGTAGCAAAGCCAAAATATATTTCACCAAGACGATTGTTAAACTTATTTCAATACTCCATCTGTCATTATTTTATACATGCCAGGAAATAATGTGTTTAGTATGTAAATTCATTTACCCAACAGAGTTACACCGCTACATTTAGTGGCTATTTAAGTAACGTGTTCGTGGATGGTTATCGGATTGGATGTAATGCTGAAGAAGAAGTAATAGTTTCTGAAATATGCATCTACAGCCATTGCCTATTTTTCGATTTTTCGCTCGCATTGTTTACACATAGGTATTCGCATACAAATCGTCGTTAATTTTAGTGCCAATTCTAATTTTTATGGAAAACATATAGAAGTAGTTTAACAAAAACGAAATTAAGAGAAAAAATGTTATATATATGACGTCATATGAATTCATTCATACACAGTGTATTGTGTCTAAACATTAAAAAAAAAATTGTTTTAGATATTGATTTATCCAACTGTATCTGTTAATACATTGCACATTAATTAAGCTGAAACCTAGTTACATCTTGTTTAACATGTGGCAAGTTCACAGAATTAGGCACTTTCAAGATAATATTTCTCAGCCAAGAAATATACATGTTTACATGAAGAGTGGATTGATTCAAGATATAGTAAGAATAAATGTGGAGGCGCAATGGCCCAGTGGTTAGGGTAGCGGACTCGCGGTCGTAGGATCGCGATTTCGATTCCCAGACCCGGCGTTGTGAGTGTTTATTGAGCGAAAACACCTAAAGCTCCACGAGACTCCGGCAGGGATTGTGGTGATCCCTGCTGTACTCTTTCACCACAACTTTCTCTCACTCTTACTTCCTGTTTCTGTTGTACCTGTATTTCAAAGGGCCAGCCTTGTCACTCTCTGTGTCACGCTGAATATCCCCGAGAACTACGTTAAGGGTACACGTGTCTGTGGAGTGCTCAGCCACTTACACGTTAATTTCACGAGCAGGCTGTTCCGTTGATCGGATCAACCGGAACCCTCATCGTCGTAACCGATGGAGTGCTTCCAAAAAAAAAAAAAAAGTTAAGAATAAATGCTATATACCCTGTGTCCGCCGCTCTGCATTAGCTATAGTTTAGGGTGGTCTTACAAGATCAAATATTGTTATAAGTAACAACTGTCAATGTGTAAAGACAAATGAGGAACTTATAGCCTTAGACCAAGGTCAGCTGACTCCAAACGGAAGTGATCACGAAGATAAACTATGCAAAACGAAATAGATTTTCTGATGTGACCAAAGGACATATGATTTAGAATGGTTGAGGATGAAAGTTTGAAGGTCTCTATTTGACGAGACGGCAAATGGGATTTCGATTAACTACAAGAGGATAATAATGTAGAAAGACCGCAAGTATAGTTGTGACCTGAATGCATGTGTCAGACCACACTTGACAAAAGAAAGAAATATAACGAAAAACATGCGTGTCTACTCCCAAAACTGCCAGAATAAAATTGCTAAAATATACTGTCAAAAGTTCTTTTTTGCGTGTGTGATAATTATTTAAATGCATTGCACATTACTTAAATACATTGTGAAGTTATTCGCACTAAAAATAATTACACGTGTCTGTAAGGAAAGAAAAAAAAGTGGTCTCCAAGTGTAGCAATGATGTTATTTCGCAAAACATAGAACGTTCAGCAACGAAAAACGTTTTGTATCATGTTATCTCCTTAGCATCCTGTCGAGAATATTCATTTTGTTCTCTTGACGTTTATGTATCAGCCCGAGTTTGGCTTCAGCCATAAAGCAATGTGCATTCGAGAGGTAGCATCTAGTGGCCGTCTCCGCATGCTAAAGTCACACTATACTTGGTGCCTCTACTACGTCTACCAGTAGACATATAAATACGGTTACAGTCTATGTTGACTATAAGTTGGCTTTCATGTGAATGTAGTAAAACGTAAATATCACTCAACAACAAGTTCTAACGTTCAAAATATTTCTTAAAATATAAATATTAGTGACTCCAAATTTAATGTATTTCAAGCAATAAAAAAATCGATCAATGGTTATTTTAAGGATAATATTAATTGCACATATAATAAAATTCAATTTTCAGATGCAGTAAAATAGAAAGCGAAAAATTGTTTGGCCTAATCCCCCATGCAATCTTAATGAGAGAATAAATATCACTAAACATTAGTCTTTTAATATTTTCCGAAAAACACTACATAAAAAGTTTCTAAGAATAATGCTAAATTAGGTTTCAGTTACAGAAATAACAAATATTAAATTAAATTCTTGAGGAAGTCATTGTGTCATTTGAGGTAAGAATCGTTTAAAGGCTAAAAGTGGCCACGTGAGAACATTCTATGAACTTGCAATCACTCTAAATCAATAAATGACATGTTCGAGTAACGCGACTCTTGTTAACCTTCGACCTGGCTCTATCAAGAATAAGATCGACATTTTTTTAGTCACGTTTCAATGAAACCAAATAGCTGGATATTTTCTTTGCTTGTTTCTAACGATATGTGTTGAGGGTTAAATTAATGTAGGTATTTAAGTATTTATGTGTGTTTGAGTGTGTATTTGTGTGGAATGTATTTCTGCATGTTCATTTCTTTATGCTTGGTAGTTCCTGTGTAGTTGGGTATGTTTGAGTGGACACTTTTGTATGTGTGTCTATTAATATGTCTTTGTATCGTTGCGTATTTCAGTGTGTGTGTGTGTGTGTGTGTACCTCTGCTTATATTTCTTATTCATATGAACGTATAATACGAAAGTTCTACCGAAAGTAATGCAAACATGGGGAAAACTTTTATTAACTGACATAGTTTGTTAAAATTTGCACATATAGGTACAATAACTCTTGTTTTCTATATAGGTACATCACTATAGAGACTATAGAGACAAGTGATACCTTTGCACCATCATTGAACTCAACTCTCGAATCCTCTTCAAAGGAATTGGGTATGCACTGTCGTAGCCACTTCCACCTCATCTCTGTGCCTCTAAACTGTTCTTCATTAGACTGAGCTGGCGGTAGTCAGATGACGCTTGATTCGATCTGTGTAGAGGACTGGAGACCACGGAGCAGTTCAATTTACTGATTACCTGATTTGTTGCCTAAGATGTCTGCGTCACGCTTTGTCATGGTAAATGTGGATAAGTTTTAGATTCTTGTTCAGTCTCTTCCGCCTTAGATTTTTACTGTCTCAATCTACGGTTCACTGAACCGCTCAATGTTTTAGGTGCAGCCATGTTCCATAAAATCAAGAAAAATGACGTCCTTGATATCTCCCCAAAACAGTTGTCATTACTTTCTATGTTATTCGCCGGCTCTTGAAATTCGGAGGACAGATGTGACAATATTTCATAGACTGAATTTTCGCTTTGAGGCCCTAAAGACATAACTAGGTTGCATCCCTGTCTGCATTGGCTTCAAGTTCTTCCAGCATAGCAAACCAGCCTGCTACACATCTGCCTTTAAATTGGGTGTCAACTACGGCGCTATCCAGTTTGCACACACTTTCCGGTACGCAAATCTACCACAAACATCTGTAACGCATTGTGACCATAAACCAGTTCTGCAGCTACCTCATGAGTTATGACTCGCCTGTCCGTGCGAATTAGTTCGTCCGCTCGCTGAGGATTCGTGTCAGTGATCACACTTGACAGTTTTCCCCGGTGTGACTTGTCTTCAATACTGTTTTCTTCTTTAAACTATCATATTCCATCCATCTGTGCATACTCCTCTTGACATTAATGTCATCCCTGTACGCTTCTGTGAATGTCAGACGCTCTGCATTCCCTCCTGCTTCGAGCCTAAACCTCTTGGAACATTATTTGTCTGTAGTGAAGAATATGAGTCACAAAAGGGGAAAATTTATTCCATCAAAGGGTGCTATTTGAATGACTTAAGTTCGGTAATAGGAAAGTTGTGCTCACTTTCGCATTACATTGCTGTAATCCTTATAGTTTTATGTACCAGTCAGTGGTAGCATACATTTGTAACTAAGTCTCTTATGTGCGTGTTTTGTATGTGTGTGAAAGCATGTATGCATAAATGTGAACGTTTGCTTTGAGTTTCACTCTCTCTCTCTCTCTCTCTCTCTCTCTCTCTCTCTCTCTCTCTCTCTCTCTCTCTCTCTCTCTCTCTCTCTCTCTCTCTCTCTCTCTCTCTCTCTCTCTCTCTCTCTCTCTCTCTCTCTCTCTCTCTCTCTCTCTCTCTCTCTCTCTCTCTCTCTCTCTCTCTCTCTCTCTCTCTCTCTCTCTCTCTCTCTCTCTCTCTCTCTCTCTCTCTCTCTCTCTCTCTCTCTCTCTCTCTCTCTCTCTCTCTCTCTCTCTCTCTCTCTCTCTCTCTCTCTCTCTCTCTCTCTCTCTCTCTCTCTCTCTCTCTCTCTCTCTCTCTCTCTCTCTCTCTCTCTCTCTCTCTCTCTCTCTCTCTCTCTCTCTCTCTCTCTCTCTCTCTCTCTCTCTCTCTCTCTCTCTCTCTCTCTCTCTCTCTCTCTCTCTCTCTCTCTCTCTCTCTCTCTCTCTCTCTCTCTCTCTCTCTCTCTCTCTCTCTCTCTCTCTCTCTCTCTCTCTCTCTCTCTCTCTCTCTCTCTCTCTCTCTCTCTCTCTCTCTCTCTCTCTCTCTCTCTCTCTCTCTCTCTCTCTCTCTCTCTCTCTCTCTCTCTCTCTCTCTCTCTCTCTCTCTCTCTCTCTCTCTCTCTCTCTCTCTCTCTCTCTCTCTCTCTCTCTCTCTCTCTCTCTCTCTCTCTCTCTCTCTCTCTCTCTCTCTCTCTCTCTCTCTCTCTCTCTCTCTCTCTCTCTCTCTCTCTCTCTCTCTCTCTCTCTCTCTCTCTCTCTCTCTCTCTCTCTCTCTCTCTCTCTCTCTCTCTCTCTCTCTCTCTCTCTCTCTCTCTCTCTCTCTCTCTCTCTCTCTCTCTCTCTCTCTCTCTCTCTCTCTCTCTCTCTCTCTCTCTCTCTCTCTCTCTCTCTCTCTCTCTCTCTCTCTCTCTCTCTCTCTCTCTCTCTCTCTCTCTCTCTCTCTCTCTCTCTCTCTCTCTCTCTCTCTCTCTCTCTCTCTCTCTCTCTCTCTCTCTCTCTCTCTCTCTCTCTCTCTCTCTCTCTCTCTCTCTCTCTCTCTCTCTCTCTCTCTCTCTCTCTCTCTCTCTCTCTCTCTCTCTCTCTCTCTCTCTCTCTCTCTCTCTCTCTCTCTCTCTCTCTCTCTCTCTCTCTCTCTCTCTCTCTCTCTCTCTCTCTCTCTCTCTCTCTCTCTCTCTCTCTCTCTCTCTCTCTCTCTCTCTCTCTCTCTCTCTCTCTCTCTCTCTCTCTCTCTCTCTCTCTCTCTCTCTCTCTCTCTCTCTCTCTCTCTCTCTCTCTCTCTCTCTCTCTCTCTCTCTCTCTCTCTCTCTCTCTCTCTCTCTCTCTCTCTCTCTCTCTCTCTCTCTCTCTCTCTCTCTCTCTCTCTCTCTCTCTCTCTCTCTCTCTCTCTCTCTCTCTCTCTCTCTCTCTCTCTCTCTCTCTCTCTCTCTCTCTCTCTCTCTCTCTCTCTCTCTCTCTCTCTCTCTCTCTCTCTCTCTCTCTCTCTCTCTCTCTCTCTCTCTCTCTCTCTCTCTCTCTCTCTCTCTCTCTCTCTCTCTCTCTCTCTCTCTCTCTCTCTCTCTCTCTCTCTCTCTCTCTCTCTCTCTCTCTCTCTCTCTCTCTCTCTCTCTCTCTCTCTCTCTCTCTCTCTCTCTCTCTCTCTCTCTCTCTCTCTCTCTCTCTCTCTCTCTCTCTCTCTCTCTCTCTCTCTCTCTCTCTCTCTCTCTCTCTCTCTCTCTCTCTCTCTCTCTCTCTCTCTCTCTCTCTCTCTCTCTCTCTCTCTCTCTCTCTCTCTCTCTCTCTCTCTCTCTCTCTCTCTCTCTCTCTCTCTCTCTCTCTCTCTCTCTCTCTCTCTCTCTCTCTCTCTCTCTCTCTCTCTCTCTCTCTCTCTGTTTTATGTACCAGTCAGTGGTAGCATACATTTGTAACTAAGTCTCTTATGTGCGTGTTTTGTATGTGTGTGAAAGCATGTATGCATAAATGTGAACGTTTGCTTTGTCTGCTGTATTTCAATTATCCCGACAAGAAGAAGAGAAAAAAAGATATTGTAAAAGAAAAACAACTCGGCCAAGAGATATTTGAAACCATGATTTCTCTATCCTGTTCACTTTTCATATCATATTGCTCGAATTAGGTTACGGTTCTGAACATAGAAGCGAGAAAGTAAATCGACAGGTCATAAAGAGTTGGGTAACTGAACTAATGTCGTTCTGTCTTCACTTGGTTTTAAATCAGAGAGAAAGAGCATATTCATACACACACAGACACACACACACACACACACACACACACACACCACACACACACATACACACGCACACATACATACATACATACATACATACATACATACATACATAATGCATACATACATACATACATACATACATACATACATACATACATATATATATATATATATGTTGATCAATTGATCAGACTGTTCCCTCAGCCGAACGACCATATTATTGTGATCCTCAAAAACATTTCTTCTGTCCAGTCTGTTTTGCTTTATTTCAAATTATATTCATTCTTGTAAGTAATTTTGTGTTTTTTTCCTTGCGAGAGCAGCAGAGTTTCTTGACGCCAAGACTGAATGTATTTACAGTTAATGCATCATATTAGAAATCTCACTCATACACACACATACACTCACTCACTCACTCACTCACTCACTCACTCACTCGTTCACTCACTCGTTCACTCACTCACTCACTCGCTCACTCGTTCACTCACTCGCTCACTCGCTCACTCACTCATTCACTCACTCACTGACTCACTCACTCACTCGTTCACTCACTCACTCACTCGCTCACTCGTTCACTCACTCGCTCACTCACTCGCTCACTCACTCGCTCACTCACTCACTCACTCACTCACTCACTCACTCACTCACCCACTCACTCGTTCGCTCACTCACTCCCTCACTCCCTCAATCACTCACTCACCCACTCACTCACTTACTCGCTCGCTCAGTCACTCACTCGCTCACTCACTCACTCACTCGCTCACTCACTCACTCACTCACTCACTCACCCACTCGTTCGCTAACACACATTTGCTCTCTTTCTCTCCTTTTCTCTCTCATGTCCACAGTTTAACTCTCTCTCTCTCTCCCTCTCACACACACATTCACGATCTCTCTCTCTCTCTCTCTCTCTCTCACACACACACACACACACACACACACATACACAGTGACTTGCTTGCTTTCATCTGATTGCTTTAGTTGGGCTCATGTTAGTCTTCGGCAGTGTTTTTCTCTTTTCTTAGTAGGTTCAGTCACAAGCATGATGAGAGGAAACGTGTGTTGTAACTAGACCTTAAAAGTGGAGCGAGTGGGTGGAGAAAGCGTCTTGGAACCCATTTTTGTGCGATTTTGAGGTCATCGCTTCTCTTACTCGGCTCAGAAATAGGGGTGGAATGTCGACACTATTTCTTAAAAACCTGGGCCTCGAGATACGGTAGATCTTCCTGGAGTCGAACAATAGCTTTGTATTCCTGGCCGTGAACAATAGCAGAGATGATGTATAGTGACTAGTCATCATATATGCCCTGACTGGAACAGGGCAGCCAGATTTATTCAGGCGTCTGAAAGTTTTCCTGGAAACTTCCCGGTCTTTAGTGCTAGTGGACAATTGGAACACCATTTTGGAGGCACGTCTGGATTGTATGGGGTTATCTGATTGGAGAAAAGGATATATTAGCCTCGTAAACCAGTTTAGTCAATTCAAATTTGTTGACAGATTGATTTCTTTAATGTACCAATTTTGACATGGGTGAACGGTACCGGGTTACCCAAATCGTATCCAGATAAATTAATCTGTAAACCAGCAGATAACTGCCGCGCAGGTTGTCCACAGTTCAAAGTAGTCGAATACACAAAACACAAATTTGTGATTTATTCGCTCGACCGTACTAGAAACTACAAGCGTCTTTTCCAGTGCGCCAAGTTTACAGTGACCGGATTGCAGAACTAGTTAAAAGGGAGTTGACAGGGTCAGCCGATCAGGGTTAACTCTGAACAGGGCTATTAGATTAGAACTGATAAGGTTTAGTAAGGAAGTAGTGATAGAAGCGGTACTTAAGAAATACCTTTCAACTTGCGCGCTGGCTGCGAAATTGACCATTGACTGATTCTTCTACGCTAAACACGAAGGCTGTATTGCCAGGATTAGGGCACATGCTCTAAGGCATGAGAAAACGAAAGCCGTTCGATGAGCACGGATCATGAGGCGCAACGTTGCATCAAATCCACAATTCAGTCTTTGAGGGATCGAGTGAGGCGCATATTACGTGATTCCTAGCATATGTGTGCAACTTTTCAGTGATGTTTCGCTCAACTGATTGAGGCAGGCAGCGGACTGAAGTCCAAGGGCGAACTTTATCGCCCACCTCAGCGCTGGATTAACCATTATGTAAAATAATCATGTGCTTAGGGTATAAAAGGAAGCGGGCACCACAGGCACAAAAGAAATCACTTTAAACTTGCTAAAACTATATTCAGTATATCTGATTAAACTTTCCTAATATAAATAACGTGAAAGAATACAAAAATAAACATTATTTTCCATCTTACTGTTAGTTTTGTTTCATTTTGAAAAATACAAATTTATTTTGTGGCTTTTTTATTGTTTATATTTTGAATTACAAATATATGGAGGCACCAAAATCTTTTATGTGCTGAGGGCCTCTGTGGGACTAGATTCAATCCTGGCCTACCATGACGGCCTGCTGCCTACAGAGCTCAGCGAAAGGTCAATAACTGCACGATTAAAAAGTACGCTCGGAAACAATGTGGTTCTGGGTTTAGTTCCATTTGTAGCAACTTGGGCACATACATACACAGCACAAAAGAAATCATTTTAAATTTACTAAAACTATATTCGGCATGTTTTATCTCTACTAAGTATAGAAGCAGATGTGTTACGTAAGATTAATTTTGAGTATTTGATTAAAGACTTTGTAATTAAAAAACAATTGGGAGAAAATTTTAGCCTCAAGTGTTATAACGTCTTGAGCGAAATTTAGTGGACAAAGTTGCGTATCTAATTGATCCAATGGCCCAATCATCTTCAACAGCCCGTTGACAATCAGAATGAGAAATTTGATGCATTTCTGAAGGTGTTGTTTTGCTCTTTTCTACTTAAGTTTTTACTCTTGGGAGGGTATATGTAAGTATGTATGTATATAAGTATGAATGAAAGTATGTATGTAAGTATGTATGTATGTATGTATGTATGTATGTATGTATGCATGTGCAATACATTCACATACTTCATTCACATGTATGTATGTATGTATGTATGTATGTATGTATGTATGTATATACGTATGTATTTAAGTATGTATCAAAGTATGTATGTAAGTATGTATGTATGTATGTATGTATGCATGTATGTATGTATGAAAGTATGTATGTATGTATTATATATGTATGTATTATATATGTATGTATGTATGTATTATATATGTAAGTATGTATGTATGTAAGTAAGTATGTATGTATGTACGTACGTATGTATGTGTGTACGTATGTAATATTTATGTATATATATGATGTCCAAATAATGACTGTAGTATGAAACATTAGATGACATTTCCGGGTGGTATTATTGAGTTAGACGTGGAGTGGGCCTCATCTGACCGAATCTCATCTATGTATATTTATTGCAAATACATACATACATCCACACACACACCATACAGACACACACACACACACACACACACACACACACACACACATACACACATACACAAATACACATATATATTCATACGTTCATATGTATGCATGTATGTACGTATATGTGTAAGTATGTATGTGTGTATTAATGTATGCATGTAGGTATGTGTCTGTCTGTGTCAAGCTGCCTGTCTGTACGTATGTATGTACGTATGTCTATATGTGTGCATGTATGTATGTATGTATGTATGTATGTATGTATGTATGTATGTATGTGTGCATGTATGTATGTATGTATGTATGTATGTATGTATGTATGTATGTATGTATGTATGTATGTATGCATGTGCAATAAATTCACATACTTCATTCACAAGTTCACATTTGAAAAGAATCAAATACCACCAGAAGTAGTTTTTTTCCCCCCACTAAACCTGATCGTAATTTTTATTCTTCGTTGAAGGCACCCTGCCGTTCTTTGAGATTTAGCCTCTGTCGACTGCAGGCCATCTATCAGCACAGTAGGATGCATCACGCCCCACTGACCTGTGATGGCTTTACGGCCAGCTCTCTCATCAACGTTGCCACTCCCATTTATTTTTCTCTGCTCTCCTGTAGTTTTAGATTAATGGCCTTAACGAACGCACGAAACAGAAGAGGGAAGAAGGTTCATTTGGCACAATAGACTGGACAAAAACATTGCTCATAAATACTATGTACTTCGTATACACGTTCTATAAAGATATGCTAATTCATGTATGTTTCAGATAAAGAGAAGCGTACACTCACATCACACAAAGAAGCCTATTCACATACATACATGCAGGGACGTGTATGTTTGTGTGTGTGTGTGTGTGTGTGTGTGTGTTGTGTGTGTGTGTACGTGTGCGTATACATTCATATTAGATACCTATTTCTTTATTACCCACAAGGGGCTAAACACAGAGGGAACAAACAAGGACATACATAGGTATTAAGTCGATTACATCGACCCCAGTGCGTAACTGGTACTTAATTAATCAACCCCGAAAGGATGAAAGGCAAAGTCGACCTCGGCGGAATTTGAACTCACAACGTAACGCAGACGAAATACGCTAAGCATTTCACCCGGCGTGCTAACGTTTCTGCTCGCTCATACCGGCAGGCAGTGTGTTCGAAATTTACTATACCACTTGTATACACACACACACACACACACACACACACACACACACACACACACACACACACGCACGCACGCAGGCACTCACACATACACACAAATACATGCATACACACACACACATGCTGTCACACACATGTACATATACATACATACATACATACATACATACATACATACATACATACATACATATATTCTGTTTCAGTTATTGGACTGCGATCAGGATGGAGCACTTGATGGAAGGATTAATGGCAACGTTAACCTCGGTGAGACTGGAACTCACAGAACGAAAAGAGTAGGAACAAATGCCACAATGCATTCTGTCCGGTGCTCAATCGATTCTTCTTATAGGCAAGGTACAGAAGAAATGTTACAACTCTATAACACTCTAAAAGTAGCTCTCTTTGATGAAATCTACATTTTTCACTATCAGTTTCTATACAACGTAAACGGGATACTCTCTGCAGAGCACACACGCCACAAATAAAATATCACTGCCAACAGAGGTCATATTCTACAGAATAACCGTCCCAAGAATTCAGAACAACTCGGGCAACATATACAACATCGGGAGTGTGATGTGACTAACAGGTTCACTTTGTGACCCCATGGTTCCAGGTTTGAACTAAGCGGTACCTTGAGTAAGTCTACTAGAATCTGTGGTTGTGCAATGCCTAGTGAGTGGTGCTTGGTA
>NC_043012.1:29013276-29045776 GCF_006345805.1 Octopus sinensis
CGTAATTCATATGCATACAAGCGAATGTCATTTGTGGTTGAATAAGACGCTTTGAAATAGGAGGTGGTATAGTTGGTGAAGAATTTTTTTAAAGGGTAAGTGCTGCTCTGACAATAACCAGACAGTTGCTAACAGTCATATATCAAAATATAACAACGAGGTTCTCAAAATCAGCAGCTTTCCTCCTTTCTGTTTAGAAATTTATATTCTCCGGAGTAGATGAAATCTTAAGGTTTTACACAGCAACAAATCCAAATTAATGTACACAAATATTCACACACTTGCATACGTATACAAGCACACATACACATATAAGGCAAATAACATATATGTATGAATGGATGCATACTTGGTTAGATAGCAAGTAAAGAAGTAAAAAAAAACACTTTAGGTATAATAGAAAGCCAGTAGCCCAGGAGATAAAAATATCAAATAAAGAAATGGAAAACAAGGTCGCTGGACGGACAATTAATGATGGAATTAAATACCTTGTCATTCAGATTAGATACGTTAGAATTTCTTACAGAGTAGCTCGACCTACAAAAATTTCATGTCCCTTTTTCCAAGACTCTCTCTTCTCTTGTAAACTTTCATTGCATTTTTCTTTAATCTATATTTCTTCTCCACTTTTCCCTTACATATGGTTGAATTCTCTTTTGTCGTACACATTCCTTTTAGCTTCTCGTAAGTCGTCTAGTGCTACACTTATTTTACAAAATCAAAAGAAATAAATGGTTAGTAGCAGAGAGCAATTATTTGCGCGAAGACATACACATTAAATAATTAAGGTTTTATAAAAACAATTTTTTTTCATTCATTTGGAAAGAAATGACATTCTTCACAGTTACGTCCTTACCATTAACTACTACAGCCAGCATTCAACCCCACCACTTTGATATATTTACCTTTCACTCTACTGCATAAATTTTCTTTCTTATATTCCTACCAATTGAACAGCAGGCAACTACAATGTGCCGGATCATATTCTGTATAGCGTTCCTTATTCCTCCTCTCTCCCACTCACTGTTATCACCTCCTTCAGAAGAGAGCGTAAGTAGAAAGTAACTAAAGAATAAAACTTCGAACAAAGTTTTAATTTAAAGCAATCAAGTTTTAATTAAATATTCTGTCGAATACACACACACACACACACACACACACACACACACACACACATTTATACACACATACGTACTTGGAATTTGCAAAAAAACAAAAAAACGAAAACAGGTGTGTAAATATAAAACAGGTATATAAGTTTAACGCTCGGGAAAGTGAGAAAATATTTTGCGTTTCGAGCCTCTGCTCTTCAACAGAAGGGAACATGAGAAAATAAACAGAGAGAGAATAAAAAGAGAAGGCTTTATTAGCTAGTCAATCATGGTGATGGCCGGACAGTGCTGGTCAGACAGGGGAGCTAGGAAGAAGGGGAGATAATAAAGTAGTGGTGATCCCAAAATGAAGGAGCGCGTGCGTGTGTATGTGAGAGCGTGTGTGCGTGTGGTTAGGGGCTGGTGACCTTGATGCGTGGGTGTGTGCATGTGTTGGTGTATAGATGATGGTGTGGGTGCTGGGAAGTGGTCACTGTGCAGGGTTGTAGGATGTGGTGTGGTGTTGTGAGAATTGCCCAGTGAAGACCTCTATAAAATATAAGCACAACTCACTTGATAATATGATTTAGGATAGAGAAGAGAAACTGTGCACAGTTGTAGTAATTAGCTGCCCAGCGGATGTTAACGTAAAGCTAAAGATCAGTGAAAAAGAGAATACCTGAGCAAATTCAAAGACTACAGATCCAATCCATCAATGGAACTGTAAAAATCTGTACAACTTTCCAGAAGTTTATCATTTAAATATATATGAGCTTGTCTAGATATGCAATTATATGCTTGAGAATACACACACAAAGCAAAGCATACAAATCTGCACATGTACATACATACATAATACATAATACATACATACATACATACATACATAAATACATACATACATACTTGTACTAACGTATATACAAGCATACATGTTATTTACGCGCATGTGCGGAAAATCGGAGTGTGGCATCGAGTGCGTAGTCTCAGTTATCGTCTCGTTAGTATACTTGCAGGATATACATTGCTATGATCATATGTGTAACGTGATGAGAAGTCTAAGTAATGTGTGTGTAATGCATATATATACAAATATATCTATGTATACTCTCTCTCTCTCACACACACACACACACACCAACACTCACATATATTTATGTGTGCGTGCGTTCGTGTATGTGAGTGTTGGTGTGTGGGACCATGTATAAGTATATTCATTTAACAAAATAAATATATATCTTAGCTGGACATATTGTGTCGTACTACAGGAAATCAGAATTAACATTTTTAAAGACTAGAATTATATTTAGGAAGTAATGCATTTAATTAGAAACAATTCAAATTGCTATTTTAAAAATTGGACGCAAATATAATGTTTATGATTAATTTATTGTGGTAAATGTTGGTGTAAAGAACAGATCTTTCAATAAAGGAAAACCTGACGTATGCTAGCAGAACATTATTTATCTATCTTATCAGAAATGCCACTGTAGTTTGGCAAATGTCATTTGATAAGAATTATATTGGTTTCAAAATTTGGCATATGGTCAACTGGTACTTATTTTGTCGACCCCAAAAGGGTGAAAGGCAATATCGGAATCTGAAATCAGAATGAAATGCCACTAAGCATTTGCCCGGCGTGCTAACAATTCTGTCAGCTCGCCGCCTTGACTTGATATAGAATATATGTAAAGTAACTTATAACAAAGGTGCTAAGTTTGCTGCAGTGTTTAAATTACAAAGATATTGTTCCGTATTTTAAAGCGAATATGGTACAATCATTTGAATTACTTCACTAGTCTAACAACTAACACCTATATAATAGACGGTAATTCTAAATTTCGATACGCAGAATTAACCAAAACATTGGCTTATGGCTGAATACTGGTCAACTAACTAATAATTTGAAACTTCCACGTATTTATCGAGAGAGATGTATAGTCATTATAAGTCAACAGACTGATTAGTACATATATCATTGAACCTCAAGGTTGATAAAAGCCGAAGTGAACTCAGAGCAAAGCGGTTCGAAAGAAAACGATTTAAAGTATTTTGTCTGTCGCTTTGCTGCTTCTGTTATTGTCTTGTTTTACATAGGTTTACATATATTATATCATATCTTGATACTGTGTCGGCTGAGAACTCCGTTGACATGCCACCGATATTAAAGTGTTAAATACTTATGGTATGCAAATTAGTAGCGTCAGCTCTCTGGTGCTGCTGGGTTTGTTCTGTATATAAACAGAATAGCTACTTATCTCTCCAGTATTGGTTAAGTGATGTAGACATCTGTGTTGAAAATAGAACAAGCTGAGAAAATCGATTAAGGCTGTTTATCCCTTTTTCAATCTACGTGGAAGTAGTTAATCTACCATGTTTCGATGGTTCCAATCCTCCGTTAATTTTTTTTTCTTCACTTATGCAAAACATACCAAGAATTCTTGATAGCTGTGCCAAGTTAAAAATGAAACCATATTTATTTAGGCAAAGAATCATAAGCACATGTGTGCAATAGTGTAATACACAAGATATAGATACCATTTCCAAAGTACGTTTTCCACAAATACATAATAAATACACTCCTTATTGTCACAATATCGAGACGAAGAAGATACAGAGAGATGAATACAATTTTGTCTTCCGCAATACATATAGTAGCAGGAAGGGCACTAGACCTTCTAAGAATAGTACAGTAAATACCATACATATTTTGTTACCTCGTGGTAATGCAAGAAATCAATATCTGGCAAATTTGTTTCAACATTTTTTCTCTTTACGTGTAGATACTGTACGCACATACACACAAACATACTCAGGAATACACATAAATTCACAAACGCAAGCAGAAGCATATGTGATGTCTATATGAGCATTTTGTTGTTGATTCTACTCACCATTTTCTCCTGATTTTATTTGTTCTCTCACCAAGCCATTTATACATATTTCATTGTATGAAAAGTTAGTTCCCACAGAGGAATACTTCTTCAGCGAATTAACCAATCACATTTCAACATTACATTGCCATCACCGCTGGTCATTCATTTTCCAGCTCATTCATCATCGCCGGCTCTTTATAACGCTTAGAATACTTAATAAGTCCCTCCCTATAAATACTACTGCGGAGCGGATTTTAATGGCACTCATAACATTTTCTCCTTCCAAAAACAAAAACAAAAAAAGAAATCACTAAGCCTCTGGGAAACCTGTCTAAAGTTCTAACTCCGCAAACACCAAAGTAGCTATGTAACTACCAAGGCTATAAGCGTAAACTTCAACATCGTAATCACAAGCAGCATCACAACCGTTTTTCATCAACACTACTAACATCACCACTTTCAAACACTAATTTAAACAATCGAGTCGAATAATAAACACAAAACTGAAGTTGTAAATTACATCCAGATCTATCATAATTGTTAAATATATAAACAAAATTATATCAATGAACAAATAAAACAGTAAAAAGTGTCGATGGTTGGTGAGTAATGACGTCGCTAAACTGGTATGCTGGACAATGTTCACAAGTGCTAGCTTGGCGGGATGTAAAACGATAAATAGTTATAAGGATGATTCTAAAAGTTTCCAAGAACGTAAAATCTGCCCTCATAAAAAGGATTTCTTCCCTTAAAAAATAAAACTAGATTTGATTCACAACCATAAACGTTTTACATGCATCATAAAATCATTTGTGGCATTGATGATATTGATCTGTCTCTTCAAAAGTTAAATGATCCACATGACTCACAACCGGTGGTGTAGCTAATAGGGGAGCGACTGCTTCCACCAAGCACATTTTCAAAATTGGCGCCTTTTCAACAATATCTCCTTTTTGTTTTAATTCTATTTATTTTTATGTTTTTATTAATAGCATGCGTTGGAAGAACTTTCTGGAATCATTTGACTTGGTGGCCGTTGACATCAGAATAACCTAATCAAACACCGATGTCATAACCTTTCGACACTGGACGATCTAGTGGAGCTCCATCTTTTGTACACCACTCCTATATCAGTAGATGTAAATTTTATACATAATTAAATTGTTACTGAAACATGAAATTAATGAATATAGAATACAATTACATATATTATAACTAATAAAATATTTCCCGTAATATAAGAAAAATGAATTAAGAATTACTTCCTATAAGCCGCGGCGCCATTTTTTATGTGTTCGCTTCCGCTAACTTTAGAACCGCGTTATGCTTCTACTCACAACACAATATATATATATATATATACAGAAAGAGAGAGAGAGAGAGAGAGAGAGAGAGAGAGAGAAAGAGAGATTTCAAAAAGTTAAGTTTAAGAGAACTACTTTTTAGAGAGTAAAATGGTACTAACATTTAGAAAGGAATTTCAGAAATTGTGTGTAGGTTTTAATAAATGTGCAAGCGCTTTCAGTTCTCAACGTCATCAAGCATGTGTTATGACTATTGTATATAGCGGAAGTTGTTTTAAGTAAAGTTGTTGATTATATCCGGTTTAATTTCGGATTCAGAAACCTTATGAAATATTTTTCTTTGCCTTTCGAAGCAGTTCGCTTTCTTCATTTATTCCATAAAAGGGTGACATTGTTCAATTTTCCTTGTCCACAAGTGTCTAAGTGGTTGCTGCAGGGATGTTTTATTTGGTGTCTATGCACATTTAAACGTTTGGTTAATTTTGTTTTTTGTTTCTCCAACATAGTTTTCATTGCATCCTGCGCATGTGATACAGTGTATCAGATTTTTGATATTCAAGTCCATATTTGCAATTACCTTAAATTCCCATTTTTGAATTTTTTGGCGACGTCTGTCCGGAATCTAGCGATTTGTGCCGTCCTTTCTGATGGGACTTTCAGTCTAAAGCTGACATCGAACGATAAAGAGATATCATGATCGTCACGTTCCGGTCATTTAAGGTCGCAGCCAGCATGTAACTATACAAATTATGTGCGTTGACAGCAGAAACAGACCACTTCAGCTTTATTATTTCGCATGTCCCATATTGATTGTCTCCATACTTGGTTACTTGCATGGTTTCTTTCTCTGATGTGAATCTTGCTTTGGTCAGAAGTCTGTTAAAGTTTTGTGGTTGTCTTCGGCTATTGATGATGTGTTGTTTCTTAAGTATTTGCCGGAGACTTGGGGACTGGTGTAGGATTGATAGTAGGCGGATTGGCTGATTGTAGAATGTTGTGGTTCCTGAGATTCTGGGTGATAACAAATAGAATAGTTTTATATCTATTTTCATGTTTATCCTCAGTGAGAGTGCTTTTTAGTAAGATAGAGATTGAGGTATCCTTAGCATTAGTTACGGCTTGGTCTATTAGTTTGGAGGGGTATTTTTGTTTTTTTAAGGAACAAGTCAAGTTCTGCAAATCGGCTTTCTCGTCTATTTGTAACCGAAACTATAGTGGATATTTGTTTTGCCATATTAAAAGGTATGTTTCTTTTTGCATGGGAAGGACGGCAAGATCTAAAGTCTAAATATTGGTGCGTGTCCATATTTTTATAATAGAGATCAGTTGCAATGATTTGGTTTTCTTTGATTATTAAAATATCTAGGAAAGGGAGTTCCCTTTCATTCATTTCCATAGTGAATTGGATTGATTCATGAATGCTGTTTATTAGTTCAAGAAATTTTGTAAGATCCGTCTTACTTTTGTTCCAGAATATAAAACAGTCATCCAAGAATCTTTTCCAGTTTCCCACTGGAAGTTTTGGCCAACATCAAAGCTGGCTAAGATAGTTTCTCTTCAACCTCATAGTTAATTAACCTCATGGTTAATTAAGAAATTGACTAAGATAATTTCTTTGTTTGCTCTTTTTGGAAAGTGGTTTAGGAACTCCATATTATCTCTGATAAAACTAGGGACCAATTTACATAGAGGTTTTAGAATCATGTTAAGCAAGTTGCTTAATCTTTGTGTGCTTGATGCTGGTCCCACTACAATTGGTCTTAATTTAAGATCAGATAGTATTGGAATCTTTAGGTATGGTCTTTGGATGTCCTTCAAATTCTCCTTGATTTCTTTAAACTTGTGGGTTTTTGGAAGTCCGTAGAAGTTACTGGTTTTTAATTTAAATTTAGTAAGGTAATCTAATTCTTTTCTTGTAAGCTCATTTTGATATGTGCTTGTAAGTTCACTAATCTTATGCAATATTCACCTATCCAGCTTATTTTGTAATTTTTTGTTGAAACCTTGGTCATTTAGATGTTCAAAGGCCATTTCTCTCTAATGGGATATGTCCATTATGACAATTGCCCCTCCTTTGTCCGCCTCTTTAATAATTATTGAGTGATCTTTTTTGTGAAGATTCCAAAGTTTCTTCTTCTTCTTCATGCGTGATATTTGGTTTTTCATGGTTCTCAGATTCATTGTATATTCTTCTAAGTAGCTCTTATTTGTAGCAGTGTAGGTGTTTTAAAACCCTGAATTATATCTCATGACAATTATTGTTTTCCTTTTTGCTGAAACCCTGCTAACTAGCTGCCTTATTTATATATTTTTATACACATTAGCGATTCACTAAAATATCCATAATTTTTTATGGAATAAGCGTATATGTTCGTGGCGACGTCTGTCCGGAATCTGGCGATTTGTACAGTCCCTTCTGATGGGACTTTCAGTCTAAAGCTGGCATCGAACGATAAAGAGATATCATGATCATCACGTTCCGGTCATTTAATGTCGCAGCCAGCATGTAACTATACAGATTATGTGCGTTGACAGCAGAAACATACCACTTCAGGTCTTATTTCTAGCAGTGCAGGTGTTCTAACACCCTCAATCATATTTGATGACAATTATTGTTTTCCGTTTTGGTGAAATCCTGCTAACTAGCCTCCTCGCTTAATTATATGTATATAAGTGTATACATAAATACATACATACATACATATTTACACACACACACACACACACACACACATATATATATATATATATATATATATATATATATATATATATATAATATATATATATATATATATATATATATATATATATATATATATATATATATATATATATTATTATTATTATTATTATATTATTATTATATTATTATTATTATTATTATTATTATATTCGAGGGAATAAAATCCAAACTTACAAGGAAAGAAAATCAATTTAGAAATACTAAATCAAATTTCACACAATATAATATATATATATATAATATATATATATATATATATATATATATAATATAATATATATATATATATATTATATATATATATATATATATATATATATATATAATTAGAAAAAAAACACATTTTATCAATTCAAAATGAACAATTAAATTACACCATCTAAAAAATTACATATAATAGAAATATTAAAATTAAAATAAAAATAAAATGTCAATGATTAAGTAAATTGCAAAACAATAATAATAAAAACGTATATAATTTGTAGAATAACGACACGTGATTCGTGGCTATATTTAAGAAATTATTATAGTAGTAGAGAAATCACTTCGATAGAAGTATAGTCACTCATCAGGTTAAAAATAAACTAGAACAATAAAATAATTAATTAATAAATATATTTTAATTTATATGTATATATATAATACTAAATATACATAAGTGAAAATTAAAACAATACTTAAATTATTAAATACTTTAAAATTAAATGAAATACACAAAGCTAGTACAAGTCATTAAATTGTAATCAAAATAAGAAATTGTTCAAATATAGACAAACTCCTTAGATAAGCTAACTATATAGTAAATATACATGTGTAATATATATAGATTTAATATAACAATCTATAATAAAGTTGA
Source organism: Octopus sinensis (assembly GCF_006345805.1). NCBI lineage: Eukaryota > Metazoa > Mollusca > Cephalopoda > Octopoda > Octopodidae > Octopus > Octopus sinensis. The sequence continues at coordinate 29,022,150 of NC_043012.1, forward strand.
CTAAATATCAAATAATATAATACCTAATTAACTTAAAATTTAATATTACAAATAAATAAGCCACCTAATAATTAAATAATATATTGTCTGACGAAATTAATTCTTAAATTAAATTAAATGTAATTCGTTAGATCCCTTTATATATATATATATATATATATTTATAAAAAAAAAGAGATATAAGAATTGATATCTATCGTAACTTATATCTATCAATATATATAAAATAGCGAGAATAATATGTTAATGGAAAGTAAGAAAACCTATCAACCCAAAGTTTATATAATGAATTTGAGTATATTTATATTAATATAACTAGTTTATATAATGGATTTGAGTATATTTGTACTATTTCAAATTTTTTATTGTATTATTCATGAAGAGGAATTATATTAATTAGACGCTAAAACATATTAATAAATTTAAAATCCAGATAGATTAACTTAATCGTTGAACTTAGTAATTTAGTTTGTTTATCGATATTGATTAGATCTTGTTATTGTTCTGTGTTTGATCGTTGTTATTATTGTTATTGTTATTGACTGGTTTTGTATAGGACTGGTGATTGTGATTGTACATCTTAATTTATTGTTCTTTGGTTCTAATATTTTTTGCACCTTTCTTTAATTTAGGGGTTGATAGGCTTTCTTACTTTCCATTAACATATTGTTCTCGCTATTTTATATATATTGATAGATATAAGTTACGATAGATATCAATTCTTATATCTCTTTTTTTTATAAATATATATATATATATATATTATATATAAAGGGATCTAACGAATTACATTTAATTTAATTTAAGAATTAATTTCGTCAGTAAATATATTATTTAATTATTAGGTGGCTTATTTATTTGTAATATTAAATTTTAAGTTAATTAGGTATTATATTATTGGATATTTAGTCAACTTTATTATAGATTGTTATATTAAATCTATATATATTACACATGTATATTTACTATATAGTTAGCTTATCTAAGGAGTTTGTCTATATTTGAACAATTTCTTATTTTGATTACAATTTAATGACTTGTATTAGCTTTGTGTATTTCATTTAATTTTAAAGTATTTAATAATTTAAGTATTGTTTTAATTTTTACTTATGTATATTTAGTATTTTCATATATATATATATAAATTAAAGTATATTTATTAATTATTTTATTGTTCTAGTTTATTTTTAACCTGATGAGTGACTATATTTCTATAATCATTTCTTAAATATAGCCACGAATCACGTGTCGTTATTCTACAAATTATATACGTTTTTATTATTACTTTTGCAATTTACTTAATCATTGACATTTTATCGTTATTTTAATTTTAATATTTCTATTATATGTAATTTTCTAGATGGTGTAATTTAATTGTTCCTTTTGAATTGATAAAAGGTGTTTTTTTCTAATTTTATATACATACATATGTGTGTGTATAAGTATGTATGTGTATATACATACATATATATATATATATATGTAGTAATGTATGTATGTATACATACATACATATATGATATACATACATATATAATATACACACACACATATATATATATATATATATATAATATATATATATTATATATATATATATATATATATATGTATATATATATATACACAAGTGAGCGGACAAACGAAAGAAGGCACACAACCAATTTACTGGTACTCTTGAGTTTCAAGCGCGATGCTAGTCGCCATTTTGAATTTTAATGACAGAAGTTGACTGTTATTACAATAAGGTGGGCTGCGATTGGTGGAGGAAAGTCACGTGGTGTCGGGGCTTGATGTTGGTATATGGGTAACAGTTAGTTGGAAAATACCGCATGGTGAAAGGGAAATTGACCCCCTAGAGGATAAGAAATAGACAACGTGGCAGATAGGAAGTCGGCCAGGTTTTTGGCGGTGGGAAAAGGAATGGGCAGCATGTGCAAGTATATAGTTCTATATTTGGATGTGCCGACGCGCTCGTATAGTTTTGTGCACATGTGTGTATTGATGCGAGCGTGCGCATCTGTACATAGGCGCGCACGTGCACGTCTTCACACACACACTTGAACAAATACGCACACATATACACGCGCATACGCACACATGCACACATACAGGCATACACATACATGCGTATTCATTCGTATGCACATGTGTATATTCGCATGCATGTATGCATGCATACCAGTGTTCGAGCACACACACATGCGCCTGTACGTGTGTATTCACGCACGTGTGTGAGTATACACGCGCAAAACAAGCGTTGGGATTGGTAAGCATTGGGAATTGATAAAGGTTGTGGATTTGTTTGCGTTGGCGGTTGGTAAACGTTGAGGATTGGTAACTGGTGGTCCTGCTCATGGGGTTGTTTGGTAGCAGTGACCTTGATGCAGGCTGTGCAAACTAACAGCTGGTGCTAATGTGCTATATCCGGGTTGTCGGCAGTCAGATACTTGAAGTTTGCCAGTAGGGTGACAGCAATACGATAAATCATATTTCTTGTTGATGGATACTGCGGTTTGTCGGAGGATATGCAGTTTTTCGTGCAGGACGAGTTGGTAGTTGGGAGCGCCGCGTAAATATGATAGTGCTCTGTCGACAATAGTCCACTTTCTTCTTGTTATGTTATCTCGGAGATCATGGAGTATCCAGACAAAACGAGACAGGGAAGTTCAATGTCTCTATGAGGAGCTTTGACGAGGCTGAAATCGCCGAGCTCATCAGGTTATACATCTTGAATACCCTCAAGAGACGTACCCACCCACATAGATCAGCCCTCTACAGGGACAACGTCCTGGCTATCTCAAGCTATATTAATCATCACACCATGGACAGGTTCAGGAAGGACCTGATAAAAATATTTAATGAGCCCAGCATGTCTATAACGGTTACCACCAACTTGACTACGTTCGATTTATTAAACGTAACCTTAGACCTGAGTACGGGCAAGTATTACCCCCTCCAGGAAGCCTAACGAGAATATAGTATACATACACAAGCGCTCTAAGCGGGTTTACTGACAAGCTCACGTATACGGGCAATTCTCAAACACCCTCTCCTCACCCCCAAAAAGATTATGAGAAGGAAAATTATATAGTATAACCACCCTTTCGACCTAGAAGTTTCCATCAACGTAGCTAGGGTCTTCCTGTCGCTAATTAAGAAACACTTCCCCTAAAGACCAAAAGTATTACAAACGCTTGAACCCTCGTAATGTCAAGGTGCTTAGACAACATCGCATGCATCAACAGATGTAAAAATGCATCCACACCACCCCCATCCCCAACCTACAACTGCCGACACCCCAACATGTACCCTCTAGAAGATTTTGCCTAAGAGCCGTAGTATACAGAGCCACCCCAATACCATCCGATGGCATTACTTGGCACAATACGGATATGACAGCTAATGACTTCAAGGGAAGATACTCCCAGCATAAGCAATCATTCAGATCCAGGGACAGAGAACTCTACTTCCTTGTCTCATTTTCTGTGGAGACGCTGTGATCTCCGAGGTAAAATACCCAGCTTCAAGTGGACTATTGTCGACAGAGCGCCACCATATTCACCCGGCGCCTCCAGCTACCAGCTCTGTCTCCGTGAAAAACTGCATACCCTCCAACAACACGCAGTATCCATCAACAAGAAATATGATTTATCGTATTGCTGTCACTAGAGGTTTGCCCTTCTGGCAAACTTCAGGCCTCTGACTGCCTACAACCGGGATATACCACCTTAGCACCGGCTGCTATTCTGCACTGTATGCTCCGAGATCATTGCTACCAACCAACCTCATGAGCAGGACCGCCAATTACCAATCCCCGAGGTTTACCAATCCCCAACGCTTACCAATCCCCAACGCTTACCAATTCCCAATGCTTACCAATCCACAACGCTTGTTTTGCGCATGTATACTCATGCACGCGCGCAAATGCACATGTGCACCCGCATGCGTGTGTGCTCGCACACTGATATGCATGCGTACATGCATGCAAATATATATATGTACACATGAGTGAATACGGATATGTGTGTGTATGCGTGTATGTGTGTGCATTCGTGCGTATGCACGTGTGCGTGCGCGCGCGTGTCCGTCCAAGTGTATGTGTGTGTACCGACAAATAAGAGAATATAGTTTCATAGACAAAATGAATATGTGTCTAATTTGTATAAATGTTATAATATAGCACACGAACACTGCTCTTTTGTATGGACTTTCAAGCTAAATGGAACATTCTTTCGATGAAGCGATTCGAATGAAGTTTTATCTCATAACTGGCAAATTTATTTAGGTGTTCTTTATCTGAAGAAAAGTGTTGTCAATTTCTGTTTAGGTATGTATACGCATGGTAAAATGTCAACAGAAGACGATGTAGAGTAGAAGGCACCTAAATATAAACACACATTGGTGTGTGTACATGTGTGTGTGTGTGTGTGTGTATGTGCGTGCGTGCGTGTGTGTGTGTGTGTGTGGTGTGTGTGTGTGCGCGTGCGCAGACGCAAATTTTTTAGTCATAAAGGACTCTCAGGCTATTTCTTGCCGATAAAACCATTCGCAGTAAAGTGAGATAATGTTGTAGATCTGCTTAAAGCAGTTTATTATTTTGTTTATTATTTTGTTTATTATTTTGTTTATTATTTTGTTTATTATTTTGTTTATTATTTTGTTTATTATTTTGTTTATTATTTGTTTTATTATTTTGTTTATTATTTTGTTTATTATTTTGTTTTATTATTTTGTTTTATTATTTTGTTTTATGGAATCAAAATGGTTGAAAGGATAAGTGAAGATATTCTGACGAATAAAACGAAGTTTTGTATAATATCTATATCTAGTTTCTTTAGCGTACACATTTGAGATCTGCGAAAAAATATAATGGAATTAGATACTGTTATCTCTTCACATTACTCTGAACTTTGAAAGTAAACCTCAGTGCGAATTATAGTTATCTATTTTTACATAGTCTGTTCTGCAAACGCCAATGCGATGATGTATCTACAAATGTGTCGGATGGGTGGATGTAAGTGACGAAAAACATTTCCCTCAAAACAGCTAAGAAAAATAAACTCTTTAGTATGTTCGTATATACAATGTTGGCAAATATTGATTTAACCTTGCTCTTGCATTACACAGACATTACATTAGAAACATGGCCCATCTTATCAAAATGCCAAGAGTTACATAAGAAAAAATAAACATTAATTTTGCCATCATTAAAATAGCATTATAATTTAATGGGCTAGACAGTGAGAAGAGATGAAACATATGCAGCCTTGTTGGTCGAGATATTTCCTTTGAAACTCGTCTAAAAATAGCTGCAAACAATTTAATATATATTTGTACTATACAAGATTTTATACTGGTGCATTCTCCAATTTTCATTGCTGAGAGGAAGTACTGAAACAAAATTTATGTCAAGATATAGAAAATGTTATAAAAGATGACTGAGTTTGCTAGATAGGTTATTGTGAGTCGCATATTAGGAGTTGCTACCAAAGAGCCCCAACTGTTTCTCTATGAATAAACAACAAATTCTAATTTATTCCCCACTATAATTAAATACTAACTCACATAATATAGAGGGAGACCTATATTTTTTCGGAATTGCCGGGTTGGATGGGAGAAAGAGGGAGATTATCCCTAACCGGAGAGCTAGCTCAAATGCTTGCAATCAAGCAAACTGCATTAAAGGTACCCAGCGATGAACGGGTATTATTAAACCGAGTGACAGATGAAGCCTACTACAAAGGAACACAGAGCGTAAAGAGCCGGAAGAAATACCGCAAGAAAGCCTCACGGACGCTCTAATAATTTTGCCAACCGACCGCTTCTCGGCTGGAACTTTGGTTTATCGACACCGTAAAAGTAAATGACAGGGTTGGCTTTCACAGGATTTGAACTCAGCATACAAAGAACCGCAATAAATACTGCAAAACAATTTGTCCTATGTTCTAACAACTTTGCCAGGTTTGGAAAATGGGTGCAATTTCACAATTGCCACTCTTCAATAGATACCACAGTTAAATCAATCAGGAATGGTTAAGATTAAAATTCGAATATATATATATGTGTGTGCGTGTGAAGACACACACACGCACACACACACACACACACACACACACACACACACACACACACACTTACACACACACACACACTCACACACACATACACACATGTATGCACATGGTTGGGGATTGGACACAAGTGCATATGACACTTCCCTTTCTGAACTTCAAAGTTTGCTGCAACGAGGCAGGTACCCAGTCGACATAGGCAATATAAATACAGCCCTAATATAGACTACAGGCACATATGTACGGAGCTACACATGTTTCAGCAATAAATTGTATTCAATTGGATTGCTGCTTCGAAGACAGATTTTAATGTTTTCGAATAACATTGATCAATTTAGCTACTGACTCTTGAAAGCCTATTATACGTGGTTCCACTACAATCCCCGTTATATAAATTTACTAGTATTTCTTTTAAACGCGATAAATCTTTTGATTCATTACATCTGTCACACGGACGCTAATTCATTTATTATCACTGCTGCTGTAACTACTAATACTACAGTGACTACTGACATTAGTCTTCTTCTTTGTTTTTCTTTTGTCTTATTCATTCTCTCTATGCATATATTTGTTTTTATTTATTGAAAATCATCCTATTACTGCCAGGCTAAAGAACCAAAATCCCTCTCATTATATATATATATATATATATATATATATATCCGTATGCATATGCATATGTGTATGTATTTATAAAGAGAAGGAAGAAAGATAAGGAAGAGAGGTAAAAAAGAAAAGGGAAAAAGAAAAAAAGCAGAAAGAAGAAATAACGTAACTCTTTAATTTACCATTATTCCCCCTTGTCTCTCTATATTTTGCAACACTTGCTGAAGACTACGCTAGCATATGTCATTCAGAATAGCATCATTTAGATTCTGACGTGTCTTTTTCTTTTCATTTATTTCTCTTTTTTCTTCTGATATTGTTGGAGCACATTAACTCTGAGCACATATCCACTCAGTGATGAATATCACAGCATATTACTCTAATTCTATTTTAATTTAACTCCATCGGAGTCGACCATACATATTTGGTTGTTCGATCAACTGTTCGTTGAATTAGCGAGTGACTGAACACTAAGCCAGCATGAGAGATAGCATGCCAAGCTGGGACATTAAATTGAAAGTGGAATCTAGAAGTTCTACAGTGTTTTTAGATTTACAATTTCTTCACAAGACTCAGATGAATCCGAGAGTATGGTAAAATACAAGGCAGTGGAATAGAAGTCGAGAACTCAGGATAGCAAAGCGAACTTCGTAACCATTCGGCCATACTACGACCGTTTACTGCGTTATAACATCGACTCATATTTCTTCTTCTACACAATACTTGACGTATTATTATTGTTAGCACGCAGTATCATTAGCACGCCGGGGAAATGCTTAGCAGCGTTTCGTCCGTCTTTACATTCAGAGTTCAAATTCCACCGAGGTCGACTTTGCTTTTTATCCTTTCGGAATCGATAGATTAAGTACCATTGAAATACTGGGGTTGACACAATCGAATAGCCCCCTCCCCTCAAATTTCAGGCCTTGTGTCAACAGTAGAAAGGGTTATCATCGGTGCTACTGAAGGCGGTGAGCTGGCAGAATCGTTAACACGCCGGAAAAAAATGCTTAGCGGCGTTTCGTTCGTCTTTACATTCTGAGTTCAAATTCTACCGAGATCGATTTTGCTGTTCATCCTTTTGAGGTCGATGAAAATAAGTACTGGGGTCTATCTAGCGCTATCATCTAGCGCTCTTCCACAAAATTTCAAGCCTTGTGCCTTAAGTAGACAGGCTTATTACTGTTATTAATGTATATATTTACTATGCAGTGTTTGAGAAACCACATAATAAAGAATTAGTTTCATCTATAAAAGAAAACGTAAGCTAAAGATTATCATTGGCAACAAATGGTGGGTGAGAATGGCCTTGACCCTAGTATTATTACTTTCTGGAAAATGTAAACATGTCGATATCGTTAGACAACTTACTAGGTATCATTTCACTTTTTCATTAACATCACCATCATCCCCATTATCAGCTTCTTCTTCTTCTTCTTCTTCTTCTTCTTCTTCTTCTTCTTCTTCTTCTTCTTCTTCTTCTTCTTCTTCTTCTTCTTCTTCTTCTTCTTCTTCTTCTTCTTCTTCTTTGCCTTTCATCCTTTCGGGATCGATAAATTAAGTGCCAGCAAAATACTGGGGCCGATGTCATCACTAATCTCCCCCCACCACCACCAAATTTCAGGCCTTGGACCTTTCGTAGAAAAGATTGTTATTATTATCGAGTGAGAGAGCAGTGCATGTCATTAAAGTGAGACTGGGGTAAAATATATAAAGCCCAATAGACCCATCATGGTTACCCATCTGATAAGGGTACACCAGGCACATGCATCACAACCATATGCGCGCGACATAGTGATTTCATACCAAGATAAAGAGCGCATGACCTTGCAGGTGAGGCCCAGTCAGAATTTTCAGTAGGTTGAGTAGATCATCCCGCTCAAAAGGTCCCTGAAAAAGAGTTGTTTAAGAATGTTGAACGAAACACCAATGTTTTCAGAGGTGAATTATTAAAACCCTAAAGATTCCTCTCAACACATGACAATGATGTTCCCCCATTACCTTTTCTCGTGATCAGAGATGCCCATATCGTCAGCCACTAAGGGATGTGCTCAACCGGTTAAGGTCAAATAACTGACAAGCAAATCTGTGGTATTGAGCAGAATATTTGCTGTAGTCCATCTTTTATACTAACATGTACATAACACTTCCCATCAGTTATGATGGGAAGTCATGACAGCCACTGCCTGGTACTGAATCAGGGTATAATTATTATTGTTATTATTATTATTATTATTATTATTATTATTATTATAATTATTATTATTATTGTTGTTGTTGTTGTTGTTGCTGTTGTTGTTGTTATTGTTATTATTATTATTATTATTATTATTATTATTATTATTATTATTATTATTATTATTATTATTATTATTATTCAGTAGTTTTATTTTTATAGCGTGCTCTCACATCACTACCGAGCGCAGCTCTGTGTGCCTTGGGTATGTGCTGTGATTTGTTGTGATGCTCTGATGGTTATTGTATGGAAAGCGTTCTGCGTAGGATGTGTGCAGTGCCTAGTAGTGCAATTTCCTGTATGTTATATGTGTTTGTAAGTCCTGGTGTTTTTGTTATGTATTTGTCTGAATATTTTTTTATCATGCCTAATGCACCTACTATGATAGGAATTGTTTCTGTTTTTAGATTCCACATTCTGGTTACCTCTATTTCCAGGTCTTTGTATTTTGAAAGTTTCTCCATTTCTTTTAGAGACACGTTGTCATCTACCGGTATTGATACATCAATTAGAAAGCAGTTTTTTTCTTCATGATCTCTGACAACTATATCTGGTCTGTTGGCCTTAATTTCTCTATCTGTGTGTATCGGCATATCCCAGAGTATAGTTGCTTTCTCGTTTTCTGTGATCTTTTCTGGTGTGTGCCTATACTATTTTTTTCTGTTGTTATTCCATAATGTTGGCATAGCTTCTAGTGTATGTAGGTTCCAACTCTGTCATGTCTGTGAATATATCCCTTCTTAGCCAGGACTGGGCAGCCAGAGATAATATGATTTATTGTTTCTTGTCCATCTCCACATATTCTGCAGTTACTTGTTATATTTCTTTTCATTACATGTTTTTGGTAATTTCTGGTGGGGAGGCTTTGGTCTTGTGCTGCAATTAAAAATCCCTCTGTCTCTGCTTTGAGTCATGAGCTTCTCAACCATTGCTGGGATTTTTCTTTGTCTATTTCTTTTGCATTTAGTTTAGTCCAGTATTTACCATGAAGGGGCTTTTCTTGCCATCGTTTTATCATGGTTCTTTGCTGTTCTATTTTTAGTTTGGATTTCATTTGTTTTATAGCTTTTGTTGTTTTTTCAACTTCTTCTTCTTCTTCTTCTTCTTCTTCTTCTTCTTCTTCTTCTTCTTCTTCTTCTTCTTCTTCTTCTTCTTCTTCTTCTTCTTCTTCTTCTTCTTCTTCTTCTTCTTCATATTTATTAGGTGGTATGATTTCTTGTTTGTATTTGTCTGCTTCCTTAAATACTGAGAACAGTTTTTTGTTTTGCTCGTGTTTTGCCGCTATTTGTATCAGTTTTCCTTCCTTCTGAAGTAGATATTTTTGCAGTCCTATGGTGGTTATTTTATAGTAGTTTTCCAGTTGTATAAGGCTTCTACCACCTTCTATACGTTGTATATATAGTCTTTCTATGTCAGATTTTGGGTGATGCATCCTAGATCCTGTCATTATTTTTCTTGTTTTCCTATCTATTTTGGTCAGTTCATATAGTGTCCAGTTAAGGATATTGTAGCTGTAACTTATAACTGGGACAGCTAAAGTATTGATACCTATTATCTTGTTTTTAGCATTGAGCTCTGTTTTCAGTATTGATCTAACTCGTCTATAATATTCTTTTTTTATTTTCTCTTTCATTTGTGTGTGTTGTGTGTTATCTAGTTCATGGATTCCTAAGTATTTGTAAGTTTGGCTTTGGTCTAATTCTTTTATTTCATTGGTTTTATCTAGTGTGATGTTGCTACTCTTAACTAGTTACTTTGGCGCATTTTTCTAATCCAAATTTCATATCTATTTCTTTGGTAAATCCATGAACTGTCTTTAATAGTGTTTCCAGCTGTTTGTCATTTGCAGCGTATAGTTTTAGGTCATCCGTATATAAATGGTGGCTGATCGTTTTGCCGTAACATTTATATCCGCATCCAGTTCTATTTAGCATATCCGATAGAGGTGACAGTGCCAAGCAGAAAAGGAGTGGAGAGAGTGTGTCTCCCTGGAATATTCCTCTTCTAATGGGGATGGCTTTGGTTTTCATGAGTCCCTCTTTTGTTTGGAGCTGTAGCACTGTTTGCCATTTATTCATAGAGTATCCTATGAATTTTATAATTGTTGGTGCTACTTTGTTAATGGCTAGTGTTTCGAGGATCCATGTGTGAGGGATGCTATCAAACGCCTTTTTGTAGTCGATCCAGGCTATACTGAAGCCTTTCTTCTTTCTGTGGCTGTCTTCAGTTATGGCTTTATTAATCATGAGTTGATCTTTACAGCCATATGAGCCTTTGCGGCATCCTTTCTGCTCTTCTGGAAACAGGTTGTTTTCGTCCTGGTGCTTGTTCAACCTTTGCGATATCACTGCAGTAAATGCATTGTACATTGTAGGGAGACAGGTTATTGGTCTGTAGTTTTCTGGTTTTGCTGTCTCATTTGCTTTGGGAATTAAGATGGTTTTCCCCTTCGTGAGCCATTCAGGCATTGTCTCTGGCTCTGCTAGTATGTTGTTAAAGTTTTTAGCCAGCTTTTTGTGCATTCCTGTTAGATATTTCAACCAGAAGTTGGGGATCTTGTCATGCCCAGGTGCCTTCCAGTTGCTTAGTCTTTGCAGTGCCTGGGTGACCTCTTCAGTTGTTATGGGGGTCCAAAGTTGCTCAGATGCTGAGTTTGTAGTTTTAATACTCCTTTTTTTTGGTTGTTCGTTCGCCGACCATATTTCTCTCCAGAATTCTTCCACTTCTTCTGCCGTTGGTGCTGCAGTGATTTCTATTTTATTTTTGCCAAGTTCTTGGTAGAACTTTTTGGGGTTGGAGTTGAACTTTTTGTTATGTTCAAAGAAGCGCTGGCGTTTCTCGTACCGGCGGATCCTTTGTGCTTTGGCAAGGATATCTTGCTTTAGCTTTTCTTTTATCTCAGGTAAATCTTTTTCTGTGATGTATTTGCGGAGTATTTTTGTTTTCTTTTTGTTGCTCAGTAGCGTTGATTGTGTACTGATTTCATTAAGAATCGACAGAGCTTTTCTCATTTTGTTGTATTTTATTTTGGATGTTATTTATCCACAGGGTTTGTTTCGGTGGTGGTACTCCTGTTTGGATGGGCTTGAGTGAGTATCCAGCTTCTTTTGTGGCTGCAGTGGCTGCTGCGTATACTAAGTCATTTAGCTCAGTGATATCGCTTTTTGTTTCAGTGGTTATTAGTTCCGTGACGGCTAGGTTTATGCTGTTTATAATTGGTGTTGCTGTTTCGTCTATTTTGATTTTTGGGAGGTATGAGCTCTGTGGTTTTCAGTTCTTTGATTATTCTACTTTTTATATTATCATAATCATTAGGCTCCCCTTCGTTGTTTCCAGGTTTTAGATTTGTGTCGCTTTCTTTCTCATTTGTATGTTTGTTTGTCGTGTTTTGGCTTGCTGTTTGTCGTGTATTATTATGCATCCTTACGATCTGGATTTGTTGTTTTTTGTTTACATCGTGTTTGTTGGGAATGTTACGATTTTCTTCGTGTTTTACTGTTTCAGTGTTTATATTATTGGGCATTGTTGTGTAGCTTCTATCTACATATTCCTGATGTATTTTTCTTTTAGATGTTCTATTTCTATTTCTGATATTTTTTTTGCGTTGAGAATGTATCTTCGTACGTTAGCTAGTTTATTATGGTTCATTGCTGTATCCAAGTCTATATTTATGTTATTTTCCTTCCATATTTTATATGTATGTGTTTTTGTGTTTTCATTTTTGGGGTAAAGCACTGCTGTGAAGTACGCGTGTAGGATAGAAATGTATTCCTCACGTGTCCATTTATGTCTTTTGGGTTTTATTTGCGGGAGATGAGGAACAACGTCCGGCTCATTATTTTGACGGTCGTCATTTTCGTAGGGTACCGGTCCGTTCATTTCTGTTGTCACATTGTTTTGCACGTGTAGTTTTTCGTACATTTTGTGTTGTAAGTTTAAAGTACGTACTTCCCGATTGTTATTCTTGGGTTGAATAATAACGGTGTTATTTAATTTCTTCGTAGATTTTTTGTACATGGTGTTTGGGGTCGGGGATGATCTGGTGTTGATGGATCTTAATGTTTCACGCATGTTTACATGTGTTGTGTTAGAGGTGGAGATGATATCGAGTTAAAATACATCATTTCGTTCCGAAAATAGTAATAAATTTCAATGAGTATTACTTACTCGGATATAGTCCAATCCTTTGTTAGTAAATTTTTGGCTCCATACGATGTCTTTGTCTTCGATGTTTGTGGATAGATTTCGGAGCACTGTTTTATCGTTCTCACATCTTAAACGTCCCCGGTGTTCTCCTCTTAAACGTCCCCGGTGTTCTCTTTTATTATTATTATTATTATTATTATAATTATTTGAAGCATAAATTTTCCCACAGTTTGTCCTTTGACAGTCCTGGGTCAAACGGAGATCATGACGAGTGCGTACAACATCCGAGATGTTGTAGGCACTCACACCCCTCTACTACTCGGGCAAATGCAGTAAATAAAAGTTCATTTTAGCCCCTTCTACAGAGAGGATTACTGGTGAGACCATCGACAAGATTGGCGGGAAAATTTGGGGTCTGGAAAAATTGGTATGGAAAAGTGTTAGTAGGTTTATTCCGGAGAACTTTCAATCAAGAGCACTAGAAAACTTCCCGATATATGCAGCCTAGCAGGGATAACGAGGGACATTGTCAGCTTGGAACAACGGAAATAGTGTCAGACTGGCTTATCAGTCATGAATATGTAGCAAAAGCAACCATTCCATACGAATTTCTCTAGTGTCCGAATATTGTGGATTTGTGAAATTTCAGCTGACTCTTTAATGAATATCACGGCGTTGTCTTAGCTGGGAATTGTAGGCAGTTTTCTTCTTTCTGTGATCATGGCAAAATAGGTTATATCATGGATACAGATGAAAAGATCGATGACGGATATTTTCCTCTTTGGTCAAGCCCTCGTCCTAGTTTTCTTTTCACTTGAAAAGGGAGATAAGGTAGGACAGCCCTCACCCAATTAAATTTGTTGAAAGGTGAGTGAGAATAATGTAAGTAGTAAAGAGTGAACATGTCTACTCTTAGCACGCACATGTAGGCTGGAAATATAAAATTTCGATTGAACACTTACTTTTGATGACTTTGGCGATCAGGGTGGGGCAGAACTTGTCAGTGCCTACATTTCTCCAGTAAACAAAATATCGTCTGTCATCCTTTCGGGGTTGATAAAATATTTACCTGGTAAATAATGGTTTCAAATTTTGGCACAAAGCCAGCATGTTCGGCTGGGGGGTAGTGAGTCGATTACATAGACCTCAGTGCTCAACAGGAAGTTATTCTATCAACCCCCGAAAGGATGAAAGGCAAAGTCGACTTCGAAAAAATTTGAACTCAGAACACGAAGACAGAAGAAGTGCCACTAAGCATTTTCCGCAGTGTGCTAACGATTCTTTTCTACTCTAGGCACTAGGCCCGAAATTTTTGGGGAGGGGGGCCGGTCGATTATATCGACCCCAGTACGCAACTGGTACTTAATTTATCGACTCCGAAAGGATGAACGGCAAAGTGGACCTCGGCGGAAATTGAAATTGGAACGTAAAGACAGACGAAATACCGCTATGCATTTCGCCTGGCGTGCTAAAGATTCTGCCAGCTCGCCGCCTTCAAGACACCAGTTAAATAATGAGGTCGATTGTATCGACTGCCCCGCTTGGGCCTAAATTAGAAACCATTGTTGCTGCTGTTGTTATCCTATTAATTCGGTGCATCGGTAGAATCATTAAACGGTCGGGCAAAATATCTTGCAGCTTTTAGTAAGTGCTTCTTACATTATTATTATTATTATTATTATTATTATTATTATTATTATTATTATTATTATTATTATCATCATCATCATCATCATCTCATCATCATCATCATCATCATCATTATTATTATTAAAGCGGCGAGCTGGCAGAATCGTTTGCACACCGGGCGAATTGATTCGCGGCATTTCGTCTGTCTTTATGTTCTGAGTTCACATTTTGCGAAAATTCACCTTTGCTTTTAATCCTTTTGGGGTCGATAGAATAAGCACCAGTTGAGCACTAGGGTCAATGTAATCGACATACCCACTTGCTCGAAATCGCTGTTCTTGTGCCAAAATTTGAAACTAATATTATTATTTAATAAATAAAGAATTATTATTATTTATTTATTTGCCAATTTTATAATTCATAATGCTAATCACAATAAAATCGTTATTGTAATTAAAAGTAATTTCTTTTTTTCAAAAACTAACCTACATTTGAACATTATAATTCATTATTTTAAATATAAACAATATATTTTGTGGTGGTTTCATATATTTGCATGTCTATTTTTCTGTCTGTCTATCCAGTTATATTTATGTAAATGTATGCATGTGTGTTCGTATGAATGAATATTTGTACGTTACGCGTACATATGTAAGCGCGCACATGTATAGCTGCTCTTATGCACATACTCAGATTCTTGACAACTGGGAAAAATAAAAAGCTAACCTACTACTAAAAATAAAAAGAAAAATGGTTCAGGCAAGTGTAGAAATATAATCCTATGAATATTGCTTATCAGTTCCAAACATTCTACTGTACAGGCGAAAAGAAAAGGGTTAAAATTTCTCTCCAATCGCTTCTCTTCCTAGTTCACACACAAACACACATACTTGTGGAACGCTACCTTTAACTTTCCTTCAATAAATAATAAATATGGCAATCTTTGCCTTTGGCAAGCCAGAGACAGATTTACGACTGTTGCCACAACAGCTCTTGTGCTTGTCTCTAATTTATGTAGCAGAGACTTTAACCGTTATTGTAGACTGTGTTTTAGCATTTTTACATCACCGCTTGTACCGAGACTATTTTTTTATACAAGCTTTATTGTTAACATACACTTGTGAATTTTTTTTTCCCAGAAACAAATGGGTTGCATTAAATCCTAAACAAATTGTTATTGCAATTGTTGTTGTCTTTGCTGCATACTTTATCTATTTATTTATTTATAGATATTTTTTCTTTCAATTGGGTCATTGTATGTGTTGGTTCTGTGGTGAATTATAAGGCTTCGGAGTGAATGTACGTACATGCATAAGTACATACGCACACATTGATGCAGGTATACAAACACGCACTCACACCCTGCTTGTAATCATGAACATAAACATTTCAGTAATGTCGATTTGACCTCTGTATATAAATGTACGAGTGTGCGGGCGGTGCACACAGGGAAGAAATTCCAGAAGGCGGTCATTCTCGGGAGAAACGAATGGAGGTTGTTGTTATTATTGCTGTTACTATTTATGATGTTATTGTTACTTTTGTAACCTGGAGGCAAATCTTTATCGGTTCGAATCAGCTTTACTAAAGTTCTGTTACTAATGGTTTCAAATGTTAACACTTTTCTTCCTTTCTTTGATGTTGCTCAGCTTCCGTTGTTATCTTCCAGTACCCCTTTTGTTGAGATTTTCTCCATTTGTTGTCATATTCTCTGGAGGTAGGCTGCCAAGCTATCATATTACATGACCCAATCACTTCATTTTATCCCCATTCATAACCGGCTGCAGATTCAGTTAGTTAGAGTGCACCAAACCCGTGTACATGTATGTGCAGAGCTGGGCACTTTTTTTCTTTTCTTATGAAGATTAGCAGTTACCCATTCATAGAAAGTTTGCTTCGTGCAACCAATGTTTATTGAAGGGAAAGATTACCGAGCTTGACACCAGTGTGGTCGCTGGCATCACTCCCAGAATGCAAAGAGCCGGGCAGATACTGCAAGACATTTTGCTCGACTCTGTAACACTTCCGTAATCCGCCAGAAGGATGAAAGGCAAAGATGAAGTCAAAAGGATGGAACTTACTGTGTAGTGAATTGGAACATGCTGTGAGACCGTTTTTCAACACAACGTCGTTATCATTCTGCCACGTCGCCTACACGTATATGTGTGTGTGTGTGTGTGTATGTGTTTGTGTTTACACACCCATATACAACCATCTGCGCATATCATCATATACGAGTCTTGCACCGACCATAATTCAGAAGTGGACACAACCTTTTTATTAACTGAGGTAGGTCGTTGAAATTGCACTTGTTGGTAGAATAACTCCTACTCTGTAGTAAGTCTTTTCTTGTTCTTCATTGCAGGCAATGTTCCAAGCGGAAGTAATGTGCTGTCATAAACTTCTAGATGAAAGAGGATGCGGGCTGTCCGACATCTACAAAAGGCTTTGCGATGTACTTTTCGGAGTATCTAAGAGCTGGTTTCAACAATTGGGCAAATGCAGCGCTTGTAAAGCTCCATTATGTTGAGAGGTACTTTAGTATAAAGAAAAAGTTGTTTTACTAACACAGGCAATTTGAGTTACTTATCTCGGTTAATAGAAATTATGTCTACTTTTGCATTACTTTCAGTGAACTGTGGAATATCTAGGAAATTTGTACAAACGATCGTTAGCATGCCGGACAAAGTACTTAGAGGCATTTCGTCCGTCTTCATGTTCCGCATTCAAATGCGCCGAGGTCGACTTTGCTTTTCATCCTTTCGAAGTCAATAAAATAAATACCAGCTGAATACTAGAGTCGACTTGCGACTTCGTGCCAAAATTTGAAATCATTATATAGTTATTTTCACATGTGCGTGTGGTGTGTGAGTGTGTACGTGTGTACGTATGAAATGTGGTTTTATTGCTGCATATATAAATATGTATCAAATTAATGTGTAAATATTTTTTACATATTTAAATTGAAGCTTGTAGAGATGATTATCTAATTGCTGTCCTAAAAAAAACTATTACAATACTATTTACATGATTTCAGTGTAGTGTTTGAATTAAAAATTTAGAACTTTCACCTTATTTCGGAATATATCTTATAATTTCGTCGAAATTTTTTCGATTTAATATTTAATCCTCCATAGACACACTGTTCCAAATTTCCTATCACAGATTATAATCTCAATTTAGTGTCCTCTTCAGGGACATAATTAAATATTTGCACTAGAAATGAACTCGTGACCCCGGAGTATACTTCTTCCTGTCAGACATTTTACACATAAAATTCTCGAAAACCGTTACTTTAATTATGGAGGAAATTAGTTATTTATGAAGATCTTATCATACCGAATAATAGACATGCATTTAAGCATAAATCTCAACAACTAATAAAAGAATCGTCCAGAAGGGATCGACAAGCAGCAGAAAATACGAAGGCATCGATTCATATGGCGTAACTATTGAAAGAAAAGTTTAGGGCAAAGTGGAGGTTACCGTCTGTTAACCGTAAAATAAAAATTGATGCGATCTAAGGAGGCCTTTATGTGATTACTCGATTAGCTAGATATGATTTATGCTCAGAAGGTTTTAAAAAGAAAACGATTATATTTAAATTTATATTGGATAATGTAATATCGGATAAAAGATGCATGTACAAAACAAGAACAATAAAAGCAAATAAATAAACAAGCTTCATGGCTTTTGAACAGGGATTTGCTTAACCAGGAGTGACCTAGGTCAAGCAGCAGAAAAGAAAAAAATGGAAATAGAAACAAGCTTAATTCGTTATCCGCATTGATCCCCTACAGACACTTGGGATGATTTAGAATTGACATTCTGATTCAAATCCCGGTGGGGTCAAATTTGGCCCTCAGCTTTTCTTTTTTTTTTTTTAGTGGACGAGGGGATAAAAATGTGTCAGTCAAGTAGTGCAGCCGATGGTATGCCTAACTCAGAAACCATAATTAACTTTATCTTGCTCATTATTTATTTCTTCCTTATGTTCTTTGTAAAATGTGGTGAGATATACATCCTACAGTCGATGTTACTACATGTTTTCATTCTCTTTTCACATGCACACACACATGCACACACACATACATAAATCATATATATACGTGTGCGATTATATATATATATATATATATATATATATATATATATATATATATATATATATGCATGTTTGTGCGTGCGATTATATTTGCACACCCACACATATACGCACATATACATTTACAAAGAAAGAAATGCTTCCATACATGACAGAAATATATTATACTGGTTAGATGCAGTCGTTTGTTTCAGGACAGTATGAAAGAAATTAAGGCAGAAATAACAGCGCAAAAAGCTCCACTAACATAAAAGCCATTAAAACACGAGGAAAATGTAACACTCACTAATGAAAGGCTCTAAAACCAGATAAAAACCCTATTTGATTCAGAAATCTTAATCAATTTTTGAGCAACATTTTGTTCTGAATTCTAACAGATATGTTATTTTTTTGTCCCGTCTTACACTTCTTTTTGTAAAAATTAGAGCGTTGTCTCTGTAACATTCATTGTATGTAAAATGACATTTTCAGACACACGTACTTTCCAAAAGAGATTTCTTTGTTATTACAAGTGACGGCCAGAAGTTAGACAAGAATACTTTGATGTTGATAAAGTGGAAACATTCTGAAAACTACGCTTGCTGATACTTCCCCTTCGTAGACATATCTTATAAACGACTAAAGAGTGACGATTTTCACTCCATCTTCTTTTAATCTCATTTCGTTACTTCTTTCTTCTTTTTTTCCCAGCATATCTAATATTAAATTTAGGTAGAGATTCAGGACAGAAGCTTTAGTCTAACTTTATGAATGAATATTTATAACTGTAAACAAAGTGATGATTCTGTTTGCTTTTCCAATCTGATCCTCACCACCAAGCTATCAATTTCGCATGTTCCTTACACTGTTTCGCTTTATATCACATTTTATTACCAGATTCAATGTTGGAAAAATTCAAATTGTTATGATTTATTGTCACCTATAGCAACACATTCACATATGCTAGAAAGTTTCTGAATTAATTTTCCTAATACTCTCAACCACCAAAATCTTATGTTAACATACATCTCTAAACATACACATGTAATACATTCTTACATACATATTTGCATACATATTTTACATGTATCTATAGGAATGTGTGTATGCATGAATGACGTATATCTATATATGGATATACATGTACACACACACACACACACTTACACAAACAGACAAACACACTCACACACACGCACGCTTACACCACACATACGTATGCTTGATAGATATAAATATTATGACACTAAAAGGCATGATGCCGCATATGTGTGAGAGTACATATGAATATACATACATATATATATATATACATATAAATGAATATATATATATATATATATATATAGGATAAGATCGTTAATTAAAATAAAATAACGATTTTATCAAGTATTCAGCATGGAAAAAAATAAGCTTCAATGGTAATGATTATTAGAATTATATATTAAGGTATCTCGTAGATACCCTATTATATATATATATATATATATATATATATATATATATATACATACATACACACATACATACACACACACACACACACACACACACACACACACACATATATATATATATATATATATATATATATATATATATGTCTATATATGTATGTATGCATATGCACACACACACACTCTTTTATTTGATTCATATACTCAATTGAATCAGTCCCAGTACTTGACTCTTATTTTATTTTGTTCAACCTAAATTGACCTCGGCAGCATTTGCACTCAAAAACTAAGCAGTAAGTGCCGTACGAAGATCCTTCATCGTTAAATTAATTCATCGAAGGTTTTATATTTATCAGAAGTGAACATTATTTCGATGAAATTGAAAGAATGCTGTTAAGATCTTCTATATTGAATACAATTTAAAAGGTCGCCTTTGCAACGGTTGTCACAATTCTAATTGGGAAGATGCACTAAATAACGGAATAGTATTTATTAAAATGCCTGACTAGTTCATGTTAGCTATTCGTCATTAACCACCAGTGATTTGGTTCAATAATTGAAAGAGATTTTTTGATTTTTAATTTCAAGATAACTGATCTAGGTAAAGGTCTTCTTTTGATTGTTCAATTCCGGGTATAAAATCAGTTTTATTAAGCATTTCAAATTCCACGTCATTTATTCCCCAAACAAGTGGGACTTCGAACGGCAAGGCTTAATGTACTGTATTCATTTGAAATTTGCTGAGTAAAGTATAAATAAGAACGAGAAGAGATGTGAATATACAAAGAGGGAGAGAAAGAGAGAGAGAGAGAGAGTGCGTGAAAAGGGAAATAGCGAAGGTTAGAAGGAAAGAGGGAGAGTTAATAAAGAAAAAAAACTGTTCATAAAAATGTTCCTTTCTTAAAATTAAAAAGCCACAAGCAAGAGTCGATTACTGAAGTCGTTTGTCTTGGACAAAGATCTAAAGACAATTTTTTCTTCTTTCTTGCACTTTCAACATTGAAATCTCTTTTTCTTTTTTCATGATTTTTTCCCTTGTTGAATGTCTGTACTTCTACTGTGTCGCCAAACCAATGTCTGATGGCGGCGCCACCATTTCCCTTCTCCTTTGTTTCACCCATACTACAATACTTGAATATATTTATTTATTTATCGGTTCCTTTTCTGTTGTTGGTTACAGTGAATTGTTTTCTATAGTCCTTTGAACAGATATTTATGTCTGTTTCATTTCATCATACGGTAAACATTTAGTACACAGCTTTATGTCAGAGGAGGGTTACTGTACACTTTTATATACTTGTGCATATCTTTATTGTTTCCCATGCAAAATAAATCATATAATCATGTTAAAATAAAATTACAAAAGCCAACGAGACAACACTTAGTAGGTACTCGACCTGCTAGAAAAACGACTAAATAATTCTCAAATTATATACCACCTTCTTGAAAAAGCAAAGGACATATTACATAATATTATCCTTGATAGTCCTCAAAATGTGGGAATAATATTGAGCAAAAGTCTACTGGATCATAGTTGACTTGATGTTAAAATGCCACAACTCAGTTTCTCAAGTTTCTAGTTAACCTTTATCATTTTTTTTTCATTCTATACTTAGTCATCACCAATCTTTGTTGTTGTTTAATCCAAACTCAACCCTCATCGAGCACACTTATGGTTACAAATGTTTCAGCTCTGGCCAAGAGAAATTTAGCTGTTGTTTCTAGTATCCAAGAGCATTATCATTGTTTGAAAACAAAGATAAAAAGGTCTTTAGAAATCAACAAATAAGATCACAAATAAGATAGGCACAGGAGGTGCGTGGAGATAAACGAAACCAAGTAGAGTTTAAAGACAAGAATGTGAGATTTTGAAATGAAGTATTTTGTCCAAAGACAGAGTGCTGAGTGGTCTTACAATTTTCAGTCTAACGGCCTATCACAAAGTCAGAGAAGTCAATTTCCATTGGGCGAATGAAGAAATAATATTGATTTCTTTTGACAAGATCAGTTACGACAATGAAAACAAAGATAAAGTTAAATGACCAATACTTTTTTGGTATTATTTGAGTGATCTTGGAACATTTCGTCCAGTTGAACTGAAATTGTCTTCGAACAATTAACCCGGTCTCAACAGAATAATCTTGCAGCTTAAATTCATCTGGATTTAGATTTAGGTGGAAAATAATAAAATATTTTGTTAAATACACTTTTTACTCTTCCTTATAAAAAAAAAGATTAATAGTAAATGCTCTAAATTTTGTATAATTTATGATGTTTGGAAGCTATTTGTACAAAATTACGATTTGCGAAGTTTCTCTAATGCGCATGTAGTCGGATAAATGAGAGTATCATGAAACAACGTTTGTCTATTAACGCTCCACATTCGAATGTCTAAAGGGCCTTGAATTGTGTGAAACACCCACGAAGCCCAATGTGGCTTCATACAAAAGTTACAAATCTACTTATCTCAGACAAGTAGATTTGTAACACTTGAAATCAGTTTCACAATCAAGTGTTTTAGAGTTTGAACCCACTGCACAGTGCCTTCGGCAATCCATGCTGACATAAAAGCAAATACACCAACCCACACACATACACTTGCATTTATATACCTATGTATATATATACTAGAATATCCATGAGGTCATATATACATACTTGCATGCGTATGTGTGTCTGTTTATTTTCTTTCTGTTTACATAATATTTTTTATCAGGCACTTGAGTAGTAAAACTAACGAAGAGAGCCGAGTTCAACTCCTTTTAGGGACGTTAATGCACAAAGATGTTTGTTATCTTTATTTTCTATAATAAAGTTTGCTGTGTATTTATATACGCTAGCGGAACTCACAGAAATCCCACGATTTTTGCGAGTGAAAGATGAGAAGTCTTTGCTTGTTATTATGATAGTGGAGACGACAGCAAATGATAGGCGAGAGAGAGGGAATAAAAAAGTAGAGAGAAGGAGAGAGAGAGAGAAAAGGAGAGAGAGATACGGACAAACTGTGATAGAGAAACAGAAGGAAAAAAGAAAGTGAGAGAGAGAGGTGGCGGAGGAAATGGAAGGAGTGAGGGAAAACGTTATTGCAAGTGTTAGTCGAGGTGGTTCGAGTGAAAGACAGGAGAAAGAAAGTTACCCAAACGGAAATCTGACAAATCGATAGACGGGTAACCATACGCACAATTGCAAGCACAAACTTATATGCACACACACACACACACACACATGCACATAACATTGAAAGCTTGAACAGTTTGTTGTGATGATAACGGTGGTAGAGCGTTAATTAATGGAGGTGATGGTGGTTGCAAGTAGTAAGGAACTCGCGGCAAACGATTTGTTTAGTGGATTGAAATTTTCAGAAAATACCAAATAAATTCATTCATGTAGCTTAC
>NC_043012.1:29050776-29055776 GCF_006345805.1 Octopus sinensis
TGTGAATTGTACGTTGAAACAGATGTTGTATCTAGGGAGGGTCATTTTCCTAGTAAGGAAAACACAAATTCTGTTTTATTTTTTCAACTGACGCACATGTATGTAAAACGTATGAATTTTCTGCAACAACTCTTTCACGTTGAATCCCTGAAAGAGGTGAAAGCGCAAGATAAATGATTTTTATTCAAATCCTGATTACCTGTTTTTCCTTAATATATATAATCAGTACACCTCTTCAAATAATCTATACACACATAGATACTTAACTACCTACTTACCTACCTAGATAGATAGATAGATAGATAGATAGATAGATAGATAGATAGATAGATAGATAGATAGATAGATAGATAGATAGATAGATAGATAGATAGATAGATAGATAGATAGATAGATATGCATGTAAGTATTTGCACATCTTCATCTGAAGAGTCTGGAAATAGTTCTTTTTGAGAGGAAGCATCTACCAAACTGTCACTTAAACATTGCATACCCAGAACATAGCATATCCAAAACATACCCCTACACTTGCCAAACAGTTTAATCGCTCATTCTTTTTGAGGATATGCACTGAACACTCCAGTGTGTGCCGTTTCAGAGAAAGTTAATCCCTCTAATACAGCAAACTATAGTATTATCGCATTATGGAATTATGTGCTTTATTTATTTCTTTTCATTTGTCTAGCTCGTAAACATCTAGCGTCCTGCTAATTTGAAAACACAGATTTTGTGGTAAGATAGTTTGACCTCTACTTTTAGCATACAAGGGATCCACATAGTGGTCTCTCCTATTGTTTATATTAATATAGTATTATCGCTTTCATTTCTAATATCCTCAAGGCTTGTTGATGACTTGAGGCTCAAGCCATCAACAATAACGTTCTCCAACACCTTGGATTTCTTTATCTTGTTTCCACATCTGATATTACTTAGTTTCAGACGTAAGAACAAAATCTGATAAAGACCACAATAGCAGTCACAAACTGAAGAATAATAGGAACAAAAATATAAGACACTCTCTGAAGATGGTGAAGTTTTGAAAACCATGCACTGGCCTCTAAGTGGCTACTAATATAATCCTGTTAAGTTGTTTAGTCTCCGATCTCCAGATGGGTCGAAATTGGAACGTGATTGCAAGCAGGATCGACATTTTCATTCAGAAATAGTTTTTGAGGAAACTATTCTTGAAAAGGGATTGAGGTTGATAATTCATTAGTTGCTTCCGCTACCCATTAAATTTTGACCGTCATTTCACTCGTCTAATCAGGTTGGAGCGTCTGCTCTTTCGCGTGTGAAAGGAAAACGTTCCACTAATCATGCGGTCCATTAACTGTTTATATACTCTGGAGAGTAGGCTCGGAATGCCGTGCCTTCTTATGCGCTGATGCACAGATGTGCTGAGGCTGTAGCAACTACGGAGAGGAAGATATGATTCTCCTTTTCGACAATTTATTTCCCATAAAGGGCAGTAATATTGGTTCAAGTGAAGACCATGACTGGGTGCCTGGCCTCTGGAATGTTACAGAACGCTCACACCCTCCTACCACCCGTGTGAATGTGGTCAGCAGAACTTCCATGTCAGCGTTCTATAGGGAACCTGTGGTGGTTAGGAACGACAACATTTTCTAGGAAACCCTAGGCGTCAACGAGAATCAGCCGGCTGTTCGTTTCCAAATAACTTTCGACCTAGAAACTGCCAGAAATCCCCATCCTCTTAGCGCTTCACGTTGACATTGATGGTTCGAGACAAACGCAACTGGTATAGGAGTGTCATTAGCATGGTTTATCCGAAGAGCAAGAAAACTGTTTTGTACGCATTCGTTTACAGTTCGAGCATAAGTTTTGGAGTTTTGTCGAACAGTGGTTGTAGTGAGTGGAACAAATCTGTCTATCAATGGAGTCAAGCGGATAAATCATTCTGCCACTTAAATTTATTCGAGAAGTGAAAGCACTTTTCTTCTGTCCGATGTCTATGGAGAAAAGGGTTGTCTAATGATCAAGATTAAAAGAATTGAAAACAAGCAGTTTCCACTTGGACAGGAAAATGAGGGTAGAGAGGGATGTGCTGCCCTTCTGTAAATTGTTTACAAAGTAAGTGACTGTAGCATTATATATAATACATTTGAACGGGCCTATTGTGAGGAAGTGGTTGTCCGGGGAATGAAATGATGGTCAAAGCCATCGAGATTGTATGGGGTTGCCTTTAGCTGACTCTAAATAGCTATCCCAGCTATTGAGGAATTTTGTTGTTGCCTGTTATCACTTTTTAAATGTTACACACAAACCACTAATCATGTTTTGTATTTAATCCTTTATATATGTGCATTTGTGTGTATGCATAAGTGAGTGTACACACACATACATATGTAACGTATGTATGTATGCACAATTATATGTATGTATGTACGTACGTATGCTTGTGTGTCAGAGCAAGTGTCGTGTCTGCGCGCGCGTATGTATGTACGTGTGCGCGTGTGTGCATGTGTGTGTGTGTGTGCATGTGTGTGTGTGTGTGGTGTGTGTGTGTGTGTGAACGTGTGTTAAACAATCGACGTTCTTTTATCTGAAGGATGTTTTCAACACCTAATGATAACCATATATTATTAGAATATTAGAGCGGCAACAATTTATTCAATTTATCGAACACAAAATAGGGAGGTGGGAATTCCTACATTACTAACTATATAAAAAACACTTTACGCACACACACACACACACACACACACACACACACACACACACACACACACACACACACACCACACACACACACAACTGTATATCTTTTGCCACCATAAGGAGTGAGGTCTTTCTCAGAATGTGAACACTTGCATGATGCGTAATAAGATCGTGGTCTTGAAATCAGAAGAACGAGTAGCAATGAATTAAATACTTCACAGTATTTAGCAATTGTTTTTTCTTTGTTTAACTTAAGTTTGTTATTTAAGATTTAACCTGACAGATTATTTTTTTTATGATATTTTTAGGGAGCAAAATAAAGATTCAGTGAAACCAATTAAATCCTCGTTTATGCCCTACATGATACAATCCTGGAAGTAAATTAAGAATATTAATGACAACATTACATCAAGGATATCCATTAATATGTGTTTATATTTCTCTTTCATTTTTATGATTTTTGTTTAGCGCAAATTCTGAGAAAATAAGCTTACCCCATTTAAGACATCATCTCAGCACGTCAGTGATAAAAACAAATCACAATAACAACAATAACAACAATCATAACAACTACAACGCGTAAATCATTTCCACATTTGATATTACTTAGTTTCAGACGTAAGAACAAAATCTGATAAAGACAACAATAGCAGTCACAAACTGAAGAATAATAGGAACAAAAATATAAGACACTCTCTGAAGATGGTGAAATTTTGAAAACTATGCAGTGGCCCCTTTAGAGGAAAGTCAAACAAGATGTATTAAGAATGTAAGAGAGAAGAAATAATACTGTGAGATTGACATTTCCTTCTTACACAAGCGTTTAATCTGTACAAATAGAACGCTGATAGTGTGTGTATGCCTTTGGATGTGATAGCGACGATGGTTTTCTTAAAGATTCCTATGACAAGCAAAGTAGAGGGGGGAGGAGAAACGGAGATAGAGCAGGAGAAGAGAGTAGATAAAAAAAAAATAGAGTAGGAAGCAAAAGAAAGCGAAGCGAGGAGAACAGGAATCTGCTAATAAGTTAATCCATTATCTTATGTTCAAGTGTTCTATAACGTTGAAAGATAAATCAATTCAATTATTCTTATGTTCTTTTCTTTTGTTCTTAGTACAAAATGTAAGAAATGATTATGGTCATATGAACACAATCATTAGAGCGTCGATAAAATACTTGTAGTAGCTTATCAAGCACTTGTATTCTGAGTTCAAATCTCGCCGAAGTTCCGTGGTCAACTTTGCCTTCCATCCTTAAGGAGTCGATAAAATATGTATAAGCCAAGTACTAGGAGCGACGTAATGGACTACCTTTTTCCTCAAATTACTGAAGCCAAACATTTGAAACCCTTTATTATTTTCTTGTTCTTTGGTAGTTGTATGCGAGTATCTACTGCACTATGTGGTATACATATATACATCGAGACTTTCAGAGTATTGGCCGTGATATAGTCTCTCTCTTTCCATTCCTTCTTGAATATGTTTTACAATTTTCTTTCTATGTTTTTAAACGTCTATTTTCGTCTGACCATCCGTGTTGCATTATCTAAATCTATTATCGTGTAGTCTGGTTCTGCTTTGTGTTTTATCGCATCCTCATGTATGGAGAAGAGTTTCTAGTTTTGTGTAGGGTCCTGTATCAAACTGTTTTGAAAATGAATAATACATGTAACTCCTAATAAAGGTGTCGAGTGATTCTTTCTTTCGTTCTACTACTCATATGTGTGTGCTATAATTATATATATATATATATATATATATATATATACATATATAGTTCAAATTTACATAAAACCAAAAGGTGATGACAGGTGTAGGAACAACAGGCAAGTGTATTAGTTTGACGCTCGGGACAGATGGAAAAGTCTTTTGCGTTTCAAGCCTACCATCTTCGACAGAAAGGAATAAGAGGAAAGACATAGAGAGAGAATGAAAAAAAAACGGAGAGAGAATAATCGTATAGAGTTCGGCCGTCCAACATGGCGACTGATTAGAAAAAAAAGAGGTTGAATGAAACGGAGACAACAATGGTGATTCCAACAACCTAAGGTGCGCAAGCGTGTGTGTGTATGTGAGAATGGTGTGTGTGTGTGTGTAAGTTTGTATGTGTGAATGGGGGCGAGTGAGTCTGACGCGCGCGTGTGTGTGTGATGTGTGTGTTGTATGTAGCAGTTGATGAGTGCTTTTTCACGTGGCGTGGGCACATGTATCTGTGTCTGTCTGCCTGTGACCAAACAGTGAGCGTGTGTGTGTATACATAGTCTGGGTTCAGGTATTAAGTGCTTGTGTAGATGTAGGAGCATATATTGTCTGTGTCTAGG
>NC_043012.1:29063276-29070776 GCF_006345805.1 Octopus sinensis
AACCGGCTCTTTCTCTATTGGCAAGAAACCTTAAAATAAAACTGAACAATGACATACATACATACAGCCATGCATGTATACAGGATGCGTGAAAGTGGCTTCGACATAACTTAGGATCTTTGAAGCTTGCAAATATATTATTCGATAACTGAATCAAATTAACGGAACAAAGAGCAAATAAGACCGAGAAGTAGTCGATTGTTCAGTGATTTTCATTTTCCAGGTTCTCTTGCTCGCTCTAAATCGTTAGACATTTGCAGCATCTTATACATTAATAAATATAAATTATTTTCGTTTCCATCTCCCTATCCCACATCTCTCTCTCTTCTCTCCTCCCTCTCTCTCGCTGTCTGTCTGTCTGTCTCTCTCTTTTTTCCCCTTACTCTCTGTCTATCTAGCAATCTATAATATTTATTTATCTCTCAGTATGTGTTTACGTGTACATATTTCAATATACGACAAATGTACTTCAGATCAACATGGTGACATTTTCTTGTTGATAAAAGTGAGCGACAGATAGATAACAATTGAATAACATTTTCTTCTTAAGATGAAGAGAAAAAATATACGGCTTAACGCTTTTTGCTTGAGTGTTTTATGAAAATCGGTTGAGAAAGTCGTTTCATTATTATATTTGTTATCATTCTTATTCAGTAGGATAAGGCTGAAGAAAAATTCTTTTCTCTCGTATGTTATCAAAGCACGTATTTGGCGTCAGCGTAGATTACAAATAAAACCTTCAGAAAGTGTTCTTAACAGTTTCTAGCCTTTTAGCTTAATATATGAAATAGTGAAATATAGGTATTCATTGAAAATAAAACAAGGACAATGAAATAAAACAAAAATCATTGCTTTCGCGTATTCTGTAAAGCGTTTCAAAAGAGCCAATAAAGAATAATTGTTCATTTTCTAAACAACTCTCTATTTTAACTTGTATTCTTTTATATGTATGTGAGTGATTTTGTAAAGTTTTCGTTATGTTTACATGTGTCCCTATGATATTAAAAACACGACTATGTTTCAATTTAGAAAGTTTTATTATGGACCTTCGTGTTTCCATATAGGTCATTGCAGTTTGGTTGGAGCACTAAAGTCCCAGAGTTATTTGTTATCAAGATTTCCAGGCTTCTTTTCATTATCAGGATATGAAGTGTTGGGAGCTTCTGAACTCATTTTGTTATATAGCGAGCAACTTTTATTTATGAAAACATTACCGCCGAACTTTAACCCGCCAAAGACCCACATCGTCAGTCGCATGCGTATTCAGTTTGTGAAGAGTGTATAATATCTGTTTCGACTTGTTAGCTAAACTACAGCCAGCAAGTCGAGAGATCTAAATCAAAATCATATTTTGCGCAAGACAACGACAGGAAAATGGAGAGAGCAACAGGAACGTCTCTTGCTGGTCTTTTATAATGACAAGCAAGTTGTCGGCACCGTACCACGTACAGCTTTTACATCCAACGAAGACGATTTAAATGTGGGAGAATTTCTACAACAGACGATGATGACTTTATAAAGGTATGCACTAGGATCCGTGAAACTTGTCGGCTGGCTAGCTGCAAAGTTTCCAAAGAAATAAGCGAGTGGCGGATAATTTTTAAAAACCTTTGAGAATCATGGTATGAGAAATGTTTGTGTTTGTTGACAAAGAATCAAGTTAGACAGTCACTCAAGAGTTCTAAATTGTTCGGCGGAAGATAGAAATTTTCTGAACAACATCAAAACTGGTGGGTGCGTGCGTGCGTGTGTGCATGTGCATGCGCATGCGTGTGTATGTGTGTGTGTGCATTTATTTGTATATACACATACATGTTTATATACTTGTATATTTATATAATACATATATATAAACATACAGAGAAAGCTAGATAGCTGGCTAGACAGACAGACGGATAGGTAGATAGACAACTAGCTAGAGAAAGAGAGAGAGGAGACAGACAGACAGATACAGACAGATAGAAGAAAGAAAGATAGAGAGAGAGAAGTAATCGATCACCCCATTGATGCATACATACGTTTGTTCATATCTCTGTCTCTCTTTATTTGCACACACACACACAGATATGCATATAGCAAAATATACAGACAGATATATACTTGTATAAACACATACATATACATATATATATCTTTATATATAATCATGCATCCATAAACACAATATCTGTACATATGCCTTACAATTTACACTCGACTAATAAACAAAAAAAGATCAACGATTTTCCATTAACTGTTTTTTAAGGTTTCATTGTTACGTACATGTATACAGCATGTGTGCGGCGCACGAGAGATTATGTGTGAGTGTAAGTTTTGGTCATACACATACACACACACATACATATATAAACACGTGATGGTTGTATCTACACGTCTAAACTCATTTTCATAGATTAATACGAACCACCGTATGTGTTAGTGTTCGTGCACACACACAGACACAGACACACACACACACACACACACACACATGTACGTATGTATGGTATTTGTTAAGTAGTTTATGTTATTGTGCACAATCAACTAAATTTCCTCATATATTCATAAATATCTCTTTTGTGTATAGTTTCACAATTGAGCGTGTTTTCGCGCCAGTTTAAATGGCTTCAACAAGTGTGCAAATCTGTGTAAAGCGGATCTTTCTATGAGCCGGCTTCTTTGATCTTCTGATGTAGTTTAGCCGGCTCTTGACAAGTCATTGTCACAATCATCATGAATGACACAGAATTCATCAAACAGACCGGTAGCTAATTTATATTTTTATTTTTTAAATAGACAGTGAGAGAGAAAGAATACGGTAAAAACAGAGAAGGAATGAGAGAGTGAGACATTTTGTTAATGGTGTTAGATGTGACCTTTGTCGATTAGTGGTTCACATGTGACCTTTACGTACTTACCACCAATAGTCGCCTTTATGAACAATATCATCATATATCGTACTGTTTCAGTACGAGCTTACTACACATAGATGTAAAAATTCAAGAGAATGCAGACATCTTTCTTGCTACGGCCACCTCAAGTTACAGGGTTTCACGCTTACGTAGATTGTAAAGCATGACTACTAATTTCAGGAGGCGGTCAGTAAGGATTCAAAAGAACGATTTACAATTTGGACTGAGACGAAATATCGCTTCTCGCTGTTTTACATAATAGCAAAGAATAATTAACAATTTGAAAAACTATAATCGCGGTACGTATATACATGCATACATACATACATACATACATACATACATACATACATACATACACCCAGACCAGATTTCTGGTTCGAGGATACGCTCTGCTTTCTCACTAGTTACTCCCTTTTTTCCTGACTAAAAGATATATCTTTGTAAATATATATGGCGTAGTGGTTAAGAGCGCGGGCTACTAACCACAAGGTTCCGAGTTCGATTCCAAGCAGTGACTTGAATAATAATAATAATAATAATAATAATAATAATAATAATAATAATAATAATAATAATAATAATAATAATAATAATAATAATAATAATAATAATAATAATAATAATAATAATAATAATAATAATAATTAAAACAACAACAACATCGAAAAATACTTTAGGAATGAGAACCCAGGTTCGAAATTTCCCCAAAACACCTGATGAAAGCTGGAGGGTATATCAGCCGAAACGTTGTGTTAACAAGAAACAAGATGAGGACAAATATCCGTCAAATGTAAATAATGTATATATATATATATAGATATATATATATTGAGGTTCAGGGTTTAAGGTAAGATTTTATATTTAGGATATAATCTTTAGGAGTTGTGGTTAAAGTACGGATTTGGGGTTAGGGTTTAGCCTACATCGCAAAAATTTAATTGCGAAGGATAATTTATTTGGTTTTATTTCCTTTCATTAAATATTTAAATATTCTTTAAAGATTTCCTAAAGTTTTGTTGTTCATTTCTAAATTAATTTTATTTTTATTAATTTCCCCACAAAAAATAACTTTTATAATTAATTCCCCTCCACCACAAAAAAAAAATGATAAATCACATCTTGTAAAGAAAAAATAATTGCATGTCACTTTCCATATCATCGCGATAGTGTGGAGAGAAGGGAATGCTCTGATTCGCTATAATTGCAAAAAATCCCAGTCTTTAGAAGTTCGTAACTTTCTATAATTAATTTCTACCCATCACCACCACCACCAAAGAATGGTTATGATTTTTGTAATAACGAAAAACTACATTTATGTAGAAATGTTCAACAAAATCTGAACTAGTGTGGTAAGCCAGAAAGCTCATATGTATGTGTAAAGTGCTGAGCTGGCAGAAACGTTAGCACGCCGGGCGAAATGCTTAGCAGTATTTCGTCTGCGTTCTGAGTTCAAATTCCGCCGAGGTTGACTTTGCCTTTCATTCTTTCGGGGTCGATAAATTAAGTACCCGTTGCGCACTGGGGTCGATGTAATCGACTTAATCCGTTTGTCTGTCCTTGTTTGTCCGTTCTATGTAGGCAATAAAGAAATAAGAAAGCTCATATGTATGTGTCTGTATATGTGTGTATGTGTGTGCGTGTATGAGAGAGAGAGAGAGAGAGAGAGAGAGAGAATTGTATGTATGAGTGTGCGCGCGCATATGCGTCAGGTAATATTTCTCATATAAAACGAAATCTCACACTTAAAGACGAGAGGAGGATGGTTGGCATCCATCGGTAAGTAAAACGCAGCGCTGTATTCCGTCGCTTCTCTTTACATGTTGCGTCCAAACCCTAGCGATCTAAGTTCCTTCAGGGATGGTCGATTAAGTAACTGACAAAGAAGTACATCACAATGCAAATAGACATCACAATTCAATATAATAATTCCCTGTTTAAAATTTTAAAAACACCCAAAATCGATGAATACGTCATGGAATACTTTTTCTCCTATACCGAACAAATATTTGTCTGTTAAGACCTTTAAATGTTATTTCAAACTCTCGCGTTAAAACAACTGTAACTGGAGAGGAAGTAACAGACAAGATTGTCCGGTTACATATTGTTATGAATAAAAGAAGAGTGTTTCAAATATCCTATCACAGTGATTTCTAACTTCGACTTTAATGCAGTAATTTTGAAAAGAAAGAACATAATCAAATAAATCGATTCCCGTGCTCGACTGGAAAAGTAAAGTTGAAATTGTCAAGATTTTAAGTCAGAACATAACGAACGTAGATAAGTCTTTGCCAGCAAAACGATAAATCCGATCTTTTTCACTCACAGGAAGTGAAATTAGTG
The DNA here is from genome assembly GCF_006345805.1 of Octopus sinensis. NCBI lineage: Eukaryota > Metazoa > Mollusca > Cephalopoda > Octopoda > Octopodidae > Octopus > Octopus sinensis. Next base: position 29,068,511 of record NC_043012.1, read on the forward strand.
ATAAAATTCCTCTGTATAGCTAGCTTCTGTAGAGTGGAACATTTATAAGATTTATCCTGCTATGTACAACGTCTGATCCTTCTATTTTTGTATGAATGAAATTTAACGCTCTGTGCATTTTAACACGCCGTAGCGTGTGATTTAAAAGAGCTTTGGTTTCTGTTTCAAATAGATCTTGTGACTGCGAAGAACAACAGTGGGTAACCTTTCGACCTCAGTGAAATTTGAAAGCAACCCTTGACTAAGTTTCTAAGATACACTAATTCATTAAAAGGGATCAATTTAAAGACAACAACAAAAGAAATTAATGTAAGTTATATGTCTATAAATTGTAATACTATATTTTCCAGCATAAATGTACCTCTTGAGGTTTATATGAGTTTGCATTCGCCCCCAGTACTTCGTATATTAGCCCCTCCTGGTACATGCGATGAGGCTTTTGTATTAGTAGGTAACTAATTAGTATATTATTGCCAGGAGACTGTTGTGTCTCAATGAAAAGAATTCTATAGAATATTTTAATTAAAATATTGTGATGTATCTTCAAGAATGTACAAGAGTCAGATAATATACTCTGAACTGTTCGCATTAATAAAATAATTATGAAAAGATGTTCAAGATGTATTCATTCGTTATAGATTATCGACATTACGTAGGAGGAATTTGGAAACTGTGTACATGACCTAAGGTTAAATGAAACCAGTGGTTACTGGGTAAGAGGTTTATAAAACATTTATTTATTTATTTTAGGTTTGTTATTAGGTAAACATTGGTTAACAGCTGTAATCTATTACGTTCAAGTGAGATATACAAAAAATAATACGTGACACATGTATGCATATATGTACACGTGTGTGTGTGTGTAAAGGCGAATGTGTGTGTTCCAAGTTTTGAGGCGTAGTCTCGCAGCCAAGATTATGAAATTATACACAGAGCAACATCTTTTCAAGAGAAGTTCTTTGACTATTTTTGAAATTCTTTTTGTCTTCAGACAGAAAGCTAAACACTGCAACATTGTAGAAAAAATTACTGATTAGAAAAGAAAATTAGATTACTTATATAAATTAGTACAATATCTTGGAGTAAAATATATAAAAAACGTATTTTCCGAAATTTTTTTAAATATCTACGGGTCAAAGTATATGTCAGTTTGCATATTTGCATCTTCCTTTTCGTTTTTCTTTTTGCACAGTTTTATTACTCTCAATTTCGATCATCTTCGGAGATGGGGGGGGGCTTGGGACTGAAATTCTGAATGAATTAATATTCCCAGGTAAACAGAAGATTAACAACATTTTTATGGCATTTTATCCAAAATAAAGTAAATAGTAAATTCATGAGATTATATATGTTTTATGCTTTATACACGAATCAATTCGGGCAAAGCTAGGCATGAGATGTATGTACATATATAGATATGTAGTATGTATACGTGTACATATTTGTACGTACATGTAAACACACACACTCACACACACATATAATTTTTGTCCATTCTTCAGCTAAAACAGTCTCCAGTTCTTGTAGTGATGATGGTGGAGGATATTGACTCTTTACTTGTTTTTCTAAAATGCACCATAAATGTTTCATGATACTGAGATGTTCCTCGTGCCATTCAGTAACAACTTTGGTTGTGTGAATTGGTGCATTATCATCCTGAAAAATTGTGTTTCCTTCCGGAAACAGTTCTGCAATCATAGGATGGATTTGATCAGATAAAATGCTTAAATAGTCTTGACTATCAATTCTGCCATAAAGGGAAACCATTGGGCCGGCGGATTTCCAAGATATAACCCCGCCCCAGATCATCAGAGATCCTCCTCCATGTTTAACAGTTGGAAGAAGGCAGTCTGGGTCAAATGCTTCTTTTGGCTGTCTCCACACGTATACTTGGCCGGTGTTCAGAAATAATTTTCACGTTTGAGAAAATAACATTCTTCCACTGCTCTAGGGACCAATTCTGTATGCTTTTACTCCACTCTAAACGCTTTGCAACCTTTATTTTTGAAAGTAGTGGTTTTCTGATTGTAGCCTTCCCGTGAAATCCGGCTTTGTGCAGCTCCTGGCGAACAGTTTGTGTAGAAACTGGGTTCTCAAGGTGGTCATTAAGCTCTGCAGTAATTTTGGGAGCTGTACTTTTGTGATCCTTTCTAACAATTCTCTGAAAGTTTAGATTTTCTTCTGGAATTTTGTTTCAACAAGGATGTTTTTCCCTCTTTCTCAAAGGCTGCCATTACTTTCCAGACAGCACTTCTTGATACAACAA
>NC_043012.1:29075776-29078276 GCF_006345805.1 Octopus sinensis
CAGTTGTTGCTTAACAGATCGTTATTGAGCTTAATCATTTCTTCGTGGTGTGTATCATGATCGCTACTTATATTCTTTGCACGATGTTTTAGGCACTGAGCAATCCCTCTCTTTACACCGTATGGATGGTGGGAATTGAAGTTGAGATATCGTCCAGTAAAGGATTGTTTGCGGTATACGGATGTCTCGAAGAGTTACCTTTATCATGGCGATTCTCACCGGCTTTCGAAATGCCACTGGAAAAAATTTACCTGTGTCATGGTGATTCTCACCGGATATCCCAATGCCGACACCACGACTGCTACTCAATGCTCTGTGAACACTATAAAGGTTGTAAGATGTGATAGTCTTTGGGTATTTCTCTAGTGGAGATGATGTCATACCGCCCCACGCCTTTGATTAGGGCCTTAGACTCAGTCCAGACAGCTATGTGAAGCTGCTGAAGACTGTGGTGAAACTCTGGCTGATTCAACTCATTGTCATACGCCCGGAAAGAAGTGGTTGTCGAAGAGTTTCTATGACCACCAGCCCCAATTTCTGGCGTCCTAAACTCTTCGATTATAATCCCCTGAATTAGCATGTGTTGAGCGCAGCTAAGAAAGACGCAAATTGCTGTACCTGCAACACCAAGGCCGAGCTGCTGACCAAGATCAAGGTGTTCGAATATATTGCAAGGGACACAGTGAGAAACTCATGTGCCAAGTTCGAGAGCTGTCTTGAGGTTGCAGTGGAAGTTGAGGGCAGCAACTTTAAATAAACTGTTATCTTCCGCCCATAATCTAGTTGGTATTTAAAAAAAATTTAATACTTTTATTCGTTGTATGGGATATTGTGTTTTCTTTTCTTTTTATGCAAACTGTTTTCGAGTTCAGTTTCACTGCGAGGAATCTTGGTCACAGGACTGACCAATGCCTGTGAGTGAATGTGGAGGACGAAATTTGTGTGGAAGTCTGTCGTGTGTGTGTGTGCTCACCACCGCTTGACAACCAGTGTTGGTTTGTTTACCTATGTGCAACTTAGTGGTTTGCCAAAAGAGTCTAATACAGTAACTAACAGACTTAAATGAAGGGTACCCTTGAAGGGTTAAGTTGATACGTTCGACTCTACCATTCAAGACAGTATCCCCAAGTAAAAGATAATACATAAAAGATGAAAGAAAATACGATAAAGAAGAGAATTACAGCAGTGTTGGAGAATCCCATTTGAACGAAAAACAGAAATTAATAGGGAGAACCACAAATATGACAATTTTAAATCGTAATACACAGAAAGATCGAAGTGGATTCGTAAACTCATCCATGATCGAATGTGTTTTGATTGTGTGGAGGTGGGATGTTAAGGCGAGAAGCTGTTTTAAGGGAGAAGTGATTTTATTATTATTATTATCATCATCATCATTATTATTATTATTATTATTATTATTATTATTATTATTATTATTATTATTATCATTATTATTATCATTATATTATTATTATTATTATTATTATTATTATTATTATTATTATTATTATTATTATCATTTTTATTTTTAGACGCTTGGAGATCTTGGTTACTGATTAGACTAGAGAAGGAAGCAGAAGTGACATGTGTAGTAGGTGCAGTATGATGAATATAGTTGGAATAGAAAACGGTGGGCACTAAAATAGATGGCAATGTAGAAAAATTTAACAGTAACAAAGCTGTATAAAATAATAAATATAAAGAAGTTTGAAAAAAGATGAAGAATGAAATGATGAGATGCTTTAGTTGGGGAAGTAGGAGAGCGCTCTGAGTATATGAAAATAGTAATTGGGACAAAGAGTGAATCACTTTATTTTAACGGAGAACTAATCCTCTTTAATATAGGCAGTAATATTAAAAAAGATAATGGAAGGATTTACGTTAAATAATGAGAAGGAAATAAACGTAATGGATTTATCTAAGTTGTTACATGTGGTTGTAGTGAACGATAATCATTACTAAGGCGGAGAGCTGGCAGAATCGTTAGGATACCGGGCAAAATGCTTAGCGACATTTCGTTAGTCGTCACGTTCTGAGTTCAAATTCTGCCGAGGTCGACTTTCCATGATCGATAAAAATGAGCTCCAGCTGAGGATTGAGGTCAATGCAATCGACTTACCTCTACCCCTCGAAGTTGCTGGCCTTGTGCCAGAATTTGAAATCAGTTTGTAATTCATTACTACTACTACTACTACTACTACTACTACTACTACTACCACCACCACCACCACCACCACTACTACTACTACTACTACTACTACTACTACTACTACTATACTACTACTATTTTTAAAACCCTACAACTAATTTTAAGATCGTATTGAACTTTGATGACGTTAAAATTGCTATTACAATAATTACTGTTGACAAGCGAGCCATTTATGTCAGCTAGTGTGACACCATCAGTTTTCTGGGTGTTTTTTTTCCAGAATAATGAAATGATTTTGGAGCAGTGGTAGAACTGATGCTAATGGTGATCGTGTTGCATGATGTTATG
>NC_043012.1:29083276-29087766 GCF_006345805.1 Octopus sinensis
GCCCTAACTACTAGCCATGCACCTTCATATAATATACATACATACATACATATTATATATATGTATAAATAATATATATATATAGATTATATATATTATATATTATATATATATATATATATATAGTATATATATCTATATATATATATATGTATATCATATGTATGTATATATATAAGCATAGGAAGAAGGAACTGAACGAGATTTAACAAAATTCCTTTATTTTATTTTCAACCATGTTTCGAAGTCTGCAAAGTCCCTATTCCGATTGAATAAGGAGTCCATTATGCAGCTTTCTCTTCAGGAAAATCCAGGAACTAATTCTCCAACAAAAGGCACAGCAAGCTTTTCGCAACTGCTCACGAGGAGCCCAGAATTAATGGGCTCCTCGTGAGCAGTTGTCGAAAAGCTTGCTGTGCATTTTGTTGGAGAATTAAGTTCCTGGATTTCCTGAAGAGAAAGCTGCATAATGGACTCCTTATTTCAATCGGAATTAGGGAATTTGCAGACTTCGAAACATATGTCGAAAATAAAATAAAGGATTTTGTTAAATCTTCGTTCAGCTCCATTCTTTCCTATACTTTATATATATATATATATATATATCAACAATTGAGGGTAAAATTAATTAATTAATCAATTTTAGCTAAGCCCTAATATATTAATTATAATATATATTATATATCTATAATATATATATATATAATATATATACGTATTTATATATTGATAAAGAGGGACAACAAGAGTATAGATTAAGGAAACGATGAAATGAAGGACTGGAAAAAAATGAAATGAAGAAAAAATGAAGCAAAGTCCATAGTTCAGCTTTCATTTCTCTATTTTTCCCCAGTCCTTTATTTCATCGATTCCTTAATCTATACCCTTCACATTTTCTCTATTTGTCTCCTATGACGGAGGTGCCCATATTTGAGATATCCCAGAAACAGTTGTAAGAAATTTTTCTAATAATAACGTATATGACTCGAGATATTTGTTTCGCATTAGCATTTCTAGTCCTCTTTAACAAATATATATCCACTATATCGGAAATCTACACTGGTTTCATAACTGCCGTCTCGGCTATGAACATGGAACCCTGGTAATCCATTACAGCACTTACTCAGCGAACATAGTCGTTTAGACCACCTGTGAACTAAACCTCCATACTTTATATGTATATTTTTATATATATATAGATATATAATATATATATCTATATATAATATAGGATATATATATATATATATTATCGAATGTATAATACATATAAATATACATATATATATAATGATATAAATATACATACATATATATATGATATATAAATATGTATAAATATAAACGATTAGTATTATATATATATATATATATATATATATATATAAACATGGCCATTGACTTGGTACTCTTATTCTATCTGTTACATATGTTTCCGTATTATGCAACTCATGCACATTATAGATGCAGCCCGAAGATGCACCCTATAGGGCCAGTATGGTAAGCATACACGTTTGAGAAGAAATACGAAAAGTAAAACACCTAAATTTAATCACCCGGAGGTAGAAGACGCGAAGGGATGGCGAACGATAGATGGTTGTTTGCGACACCGACTCACATAACCGAAAAAAAGTGGGGTTGATGTTTGTAAGGATACGGATTAGTCTTCCTGCAGAAAATGGGGACGTGGGTTATATGTGGAAGAAATATTGTATGGTTTACATAATTATCTCATTTTCATTTCTAGAGGAGTATCTTAATAAGAGAAAAATTACCCCATTTCATCAGAATCCATTTTCTCTTCAACTCAAACTCACAGAAAATTAGCTATTCAACAATTTTGCATCTATAACAAAATTAAGAATAATTTGAACTAGCCAATGAACAACATCCCGATGAAATGCTGTTACCATCTTGAAAAAGAATATCCAGTCAACGGAAACTGCGTCGGAAAACGAATTATAAAAACATTTACTGTCATGTATAACATTAATCGAAACGGTATTGATTATATAGGGATGACGGCTAACCAACTTAAAAGACACGAGGAGTGCAAATAAGGCGGGATGCAAAACTAACGACATATCCCCCGGTTTTTTCAATAATGAAACAGAGCACCAGCTCACAATCAATGACTTTCTGTTGTCTTTGTACTTTGCGAAGGCTATTAATCCCGAAACGCGGAAACAAAAATGGTATGTACACACAGAATTACCTCTTCATGTCTTCACATGCGCATGTAGCTCCTTAGATATAATAATAACATTCCAACAGCAGTAATATGAGATCCTGATACAACATGATTTGCTCTTTTCATTCCTTTCTTTTCTTCAGTTTTCAATTAATATTTCGCGACCGAACTGGTAATGACGACAGAGTGGCCTCCCCTCTACAGAAACGCCCAAATAAATAAACACAGTAATTCAATAACTCAGACCATTTCTTCCCTCTATAAAAACTTGTTTTTAGAAACTTACAAAGGGAAAAACTCTTTTTTCTTTCCTTCTTTTTTTTAATAAATCCACATATCGACTACCACCACATCCTTTCCACTCACACACAAGCGTACACATAACTTTAACTGATAGATACAAACAGGACTCAAAACTTACACATGCGCGGAGAAGCACTCGCAGATACACATACGTTTCAAACAGCAGGCACACAATCCCACACGCATTCACTAAACTTTTCAAACGTACACACACACACACACACACACATATACGTTCACAATTGCCGAAAACACAGAGGACGCATTTTTACTAATACAAAATCCAATGAATATACACGCAGTATAATTCCAACATACTTCACCTTATTAACATGACGCCTTGGCTTCCATTCTCGTTATAAGAATCAACATTTACAGAGGGAAATGCGGATCCTGTCTCACTTTGCTTAAAGATAAATATAACGAAACGAATAATTTTCATGTGAAACATCCAACTCTTAATATATTATATATATTACTCTGAGAATTAGTACTAGAAATCTATTGTTTTATAGTTTTATTCACATACACACACGCACACACACAGCACACTCGTACGCACGCACACACACATGCACACAGAAAGAAAGAAGACACACACACACACTCACAACACACACCACACACACACACATATAATATATTTATATATATACTATATATATATATATATATATACATATGTGAAAAATAAGGATGAGAAACAAAAGATGGGTACCAATACGCATATAGTAAAATATATTCCGTTATAAAAATATGTGCACAAAATCGTACAATAAAAATATACAGATATATAAATACATAAAAAAAACTTTAAAAGTATATAAATATCGCGATAAAAATACACTAAGAATACATTAAGATTATACAAATATATAGTCCAGCTTACAATAAAAGCGATATTAAAAATATACAAATAGAATTGGTGGAGTAGAAAATCAGAATAGAATGTTATCAATCCATATGGAAGGTTATAAGTCCTTAAGGTCCGACGGCCGTTTCTGGGAGCATAGTGGTCCAAATGTATTATAGATTTTAAAGTCCATTAATTCTTACCACCTCCGTGTTCAGGGAAGTTTCGAACTGATAAGTTTACATTTGTTATGCTGATGTAGTGCAATTCAAAGTTGATAGACTTTATAAAGAGCTACACGTATTATTAAGGAGCTAGGGGCGCTTTTTAGAGAGTAGTAGGAGGAGAGAATATAATACTGTTATGACAAAGCTATTAATAATATTAGAGGTGGAGGGTTTACAGGAGAAGGTAAATTCAAAATTTTACAATTCAAATTTACTTAAAATAATAATTTATAGCAAAAATATGAAGAGAGTTTACCAAAGAGTTAAAGGTCGATAATACTGTGTCTATACAAGAGAAGAAAAAACTCTTAAAACCTTTTAACATTGAAGGATTATACATACGCAGAATAGTTAATGATTTTTTATCAGAGTTTACATTACGTGTATATGAATTGTAAGGGAGTGCTCCTGTTACTATTGACCAGGATAGTTTGTACTGGTATTATTTTTGCTTTGAGATTATGGATATGTGTAGCTAGTGCAGTAGAAAATTTGGTTTGGGGGTTAATAAAAGAATTAATATGTGTACGATATCTACGCTTAATGTCTACTGTGCTCCCAATATACATTGCCTTGGGATTTTGGGATGTCATCACAGTGCATTTATATATCACTATATTGCATAAGCAAAAATCTTCAAGAGGGCATTAAATTGGATGTACGACAGTTACAGGATTTTTCGTTGTTTGATAGTCAGAGAATCTTCCTTGTGAGGCTAATTTAGGTTGACATATCACGGTAAACTTGGGTCTAAGTGGAGTTTATGACAGAATGGAATGAATAGTATGTTCGAACTGGTACCCACTATTTGGTAATTAGGGTTCGGGGATACTGCCATCATTTAGAATTTACTTAGCTTAGGAGAGTTAATAGCTGTGGTACTGCTGTTGTTTGTCCGGATCTGATTAGGGTTCTA
>NC_043012.1:29092866-29107866 GCF_006345805.1 Octopus sinensis
ATGACGGGAGCAGGCTCGTGAAAGCTGGAGGCTCCTAGTGCAGAACCGGCACGGATGCGGTGGTTACATGATTCAGTCGCTCTATCTTTCGGAAGAAGCAGGGAAGATGTTCGGCAGCAGTATCCACGACTGAGCAGCCCTGTTTGGGATCCACTCTGCTCACCCTGAATTGGGAAGGGGCTAGAAAAGGTGCCCTAAACATAGTCTGCTTCACCCCAATCCTGTCTGGAAAACCGCGTCCAGAGGGATCACCATTATGCGGTCGAAAATCAAAATCAAGATCAAGATACGCAACGCTGAAATTTGGGACCTGGAATGTCAGGACTCTCATAGATAACACCAACTCAGACAGACCCGAAAGGCGAACTGCAATCATCGCCCGGGAACTCCACCGATTCAATTTTGACATCGTAGCTCTCAGTGAAACCCGGAGAGCCGGAGAAGGCCGGCTGAGAGAAGGAGGCGGGCAATACACCTTTTTCTGGAAAGGTTACGATCCCGACCATCAACGGATCCATGGTGTGGGTTTTTCAATACGAAACACCATCCTATCCAAACTGACAGAGCAGCCCATTGGAATGTTCGCGCGACTCATGACCCCCCGAATCTAGCTTGTCAAAAGTCAGCACGCAACTATCATCAGTGCGTATGCTCCCACCCTTGACGCGGAGGATTTAGTCAAGGAAGAGTTTTACAGCCAGCTTGACAGCATTCTCTCTACCGTCCCAAAGGACGACAAGATCATTCTCCTGGGAGATTTCAACGCCAGAGTTGGGAGAGATCGTGAACTCTGGACAGGAACCATCGGAAAGGAAGGAGTGGGAAAAGTCAATGCCAATGGAACTCTGCTACTCACTAAATGTGCTGAACATAACCTGGTGATAACCAACACCCTTTTTCGCCAGAAGAATCGATATAAGGTCTCATGGCAGCATCCAAGATCTAAACAATGGCATCTCATCGACTATATCATCGTGAGATCCCGAGACCAGCAAGATGTGTTGCTCACCAGAGCCGCCACTGGAGCAGATGAGTGCTGGACAGATCATCGCCTCATCGCCTCCACCATGAAAATCAAACTCCGACCAAAGGTGAAATATCACAGCAAGGAAAGCAGAGTAAAGAAATTCAACATCGAAGCACTGCAAGACCCAAAAACTCGTGTTGCTCTCCAGCAGCGTCTACAGGTCAATCTTCAAAATAAGACTCCAAACCATCTCGTCGAAGAAAATTGGAACCAGCTGAAAGAAACTATCATCACCGCTTGCGAAGAAACCATCGGTCGCAAGAAAAGGAAACACGAGGACTGGTTCGACGACAATGATGAAGCTCTCAAAGAACTGATCGACCAAAAACGGAAAGCTTTCATCAGCTCACAGAATGATCCAAAGTCTGCCACTAAACGAGAGTCTTTCAAGAAGTGCAAAACCGCAGTTCAAAGGACAACCCGCACCCTGAAGAACCAGTGGTGGAGACACAAATCTCGTGAAATCCAGCAGCTAGCAGATGTAAACGACACCAGAGGGTTCTTCAAAGCCACGAGGGAAATATACGGACCTTCCACACATGGACAGGCTCCTCTGAAGAGTAAAGACGGAGCGACCATCCTGAAAAGCAACACCGAAATAGGAGACAGGTGGAGAGAACACTTCGATGACCTCCCCAATCACAAAGCTACCATCGACAAAAGCATACTTGACATGATCCCTAAAGAGGCCAAAGATTACTCTCTCGCTCAAATCCTCGAAGAGGTAAAAATTGCTATCACAGCGATGAAGAACAACAAAGCCGCGGGTCCGGACGGAATCCCAGCTGAGATCTACAAACTGGGAGGTGATTTTGTCCAACACCAGCTCCACCAACTCTTGGTCAAAATCTGGACAAATGAAGTTGTACCATCCGACTTCAGGGATGCCAACATCATTACCATTTACACTCGTCCTGAGTGTGGAAATTACCGGGGTATTTCCTTATTGGCAACTGCTGGGAAGATTCTTGCACGCATCCTGAACAACCGTCTCAGAACGCTGTCAGAAAGGATCCTTCCTGAGACACAGACCGGCTTTAGGCCATCACGAAGCACAACCGACATGATCTTCACGCTGCGACAGCTACAAGAAAAATGTCGTGAGCAACACCAACCGCTCTACTTGGCCTTTATCGACCTATCCAAAGCCTTTGATCGTGTCTCGTGAGAGCTCCTCTGGGATATTCTCGCCCAGTATGGATGCCCAGATAAGTTCATCCGGATCCTCAAACTCCTCCACGACAATATGCACGCCAGAGTCCAGACCGACGGAGGCAGTTCTGAGCCCTTTAAAGTCACCTCCGGAGTGAAGCAAGGCTGTGTGATAGCGCCAACTCTCTTTACCATCTTTATCGCGACAGTGTTGCACATAATACGAGATGACCTTCCACCTGGCATCGAGATCTCGTACAGAATGGACGGCAAGCTTTTCAACCTCGCTCGCCTCAAAAGTACGTCAAAGACAATGGTGCGAAGCTTGCTAGAGTTCCAATATGCCGACGACAACAGTGTAGCAGCTCACAGAGAGGATCACCTTCAACAGATCCTAAATGCTTTTCATCATGCATATACTAAACTTGGACTGAGCATCAACATCAAGAAGACTCACTTACTCTACCAACCTCCCCCCAATGCCCGTGTTGACAACCCGCCATCGATTCAACTCGAAGGAAATCCACTGGAAAATGTGAACCCCTTCTGCTACCTTGGGAGCCATCTGTCAGCAAAGGTAGACCTCAGCGATGAAATCCAACAACGTCTGAAGTGTGCAGGAACAGCTTTCGGCAAGCTTCGAACAAGAGTTTTTGCTGATCGGGACATCCGAACCGAAACCAAACTCATGGTGTACAGGGCAGTCATTATTCCAACCCTCCTTTACGAATCCGAAACCTGGACCCCGTATAGTCACCACCTGAAAACGCTCGAGAAATTTCACCAACGCTGTCTTCGGAAGATCCTCAACATCAGCTGGGAAGACAGAAGAACTAACGTCAGCGTGCTACAAGAAGCAAAAATGACCAGCATCGAAGCCTATGTCATCAAAGGCCAACTAAGATGGAGCGGCCATGTGGTTAGAATGACTGACGAACGACTTCCCAAACAGATCTTCTACTCCCAACTCAAAGACGGCAAGCGTACAAAAGGAGGCCAGAAGAAACGCTACAAGGACTCCCTGAAATCGAATCTCAAAAAGTGTGACATTGACTTCACCAACTGGGAGGAAACGGCAAAAAAACAAACCACTCTGGAAAACCACCATCCATGAGGGAACGGCGAATTTCGAGTCGAAAAGGTCTGCAGAGCTGGAGGAGAAAAGACGACGACGGAAGGAGCGCCAACAACAACCACGTGCGACTCTCCCTTCCGGCACTAGATGTCCGCACTGTGACCGATCTTTTCGAGCAAGAATTGGTCTTATCAGTCACCTGCGGACTCACCAATAAATTTGCGCGAAGACCATCATCCTCGACCTTGAGGGATTGCCATAGTAGTAGTAGTACATACATACATGCATACATACACACACACACACACACACACACACACACACATACATACATATATATATATATATATATATATATTATATATATATATATATATATATACTCAAAATAAGCAACAAGAATGACTCCGGTAATTTGGTACGATCGTTTCGTACTACATCATTTTATTAAATGTTGTAAGTATTACAACAGAGTTGAGATGCTGAGTACTCATCAGCCAATTATAGAGGTTTTCCATTAATACAAAAATTTTATAATATTAGGAATTATACGGGGTAGAATATTGTCCAAAATAGATTTGCTAAGTCGGCCAATGTCCAACTTAGTTGGACATATGAGTCTTACCGAGGGGTTTTCGGAGATTTAGCAAATCTATTTTGAACAATATTCTACTCCGTATCTCCCCTGAGTCTATGGATTAATACAGATGAGGTGATAGGTTGGTTTAAATCTCTAGATAACACTAATAAAATTTCTTTTATCCAATTTGATATTAACAATTACTATTCTAGTATATCCCCCATTCTACTTAATAAATCGCTTATTTTTGCTAAGAACCGCTCTCTCATATCTAGGGAGGAAATTGACATCATCCTATTAGCTAGAAAATCTATCATCGAATTTGAAGGTAAATTATGGACTAGGGCGGATACCCCTAATAATTTTGATATACCTATGGGCTCTAGTGACTCGGCGGAGATAACGAATCTGGTGGGAGCATACTTATTAAAATGCATAAACAGAGATATCCCAGAATTACAAGGTGGTCTATATAGGGATGATGCTTTGTTTGTTGTACCTAGCAATAATAAATCAAGTATTGAGAGGATAAAAAAGAGAATTAGCAAATGTTTCAAAGATTTTAACCTAGGCATTACTTTTGAACTTGACACTAAGATAGTTAATTTCCTAGACGTTACCTTAGACCTAAATTCAAAGTTACATTACCCATTTAGAAAGGGGGGCGAAGTCACTAGATATGTAAGTAAGTCATCTAATCACCCCCCGAATATACTAAAATCATTAGTTAAAAATATTTCTCAAAGAATTTCAAAATTATCATCAAATAGTGAAATCTTTAACTCTCACTCTAACCATTACAATATCGCATTATCCAAGGCTGGATATGACCAGGAAATCACCTTCCTTGATATGGGTAGCTCAAATCTCCTAAATAATATAGTGAATGTAAATGACGTAAGTAATATAAACTCTCATACCCTACATAAACGTAAATTAATAGAGAAAAGAAACCTAGTGTATAAGCCTAATTATAGGAATAAAAATAGTGAACAGATCAAAAAATAAATATGAAAATGCTAACCTAGATAAACCCGATAGGCATAAAAATAGTACTAAAAGGAATAATAATTCTCGTACGAATACTGATAACACTAATCCTTCCCACTCTTACTTAAACAAAAAATATAAAAGAGAAAATATCATTTTGCTAAATATCCCCTTTAATTGTACGATCTCGACGAATGTGTACAGTAGATTTAAATCTATACTGGAAAAAAATTTCCCAGCCTCCCATAAATATCATAAAATAATTTCTAGGAGATCAGTAATAATTTCATATTCCACTCTCCCGAACATGGCTACCATAATAGCTAGACTTAATAGTAAAAACATTAAGTTAGCCAGGAGTAGAATGAATAGTAACAACAATGATAGTAATAATAATTGTAATAATAGCATTAACAATTGTAATAATAATAATAATAATAATAATATAATAATAATAATAATAATAATAATAATAATAATAATAATGGTAATAATAAAAATAATATTAATAATGATGATAATAATAATTTACAGGCTTAAAAACTTGATTATATTCACTTTTCTCTGGACGAACACACAAATGATCATCTTTAAAAACTTTAATATCTACAATCTTATGAAAATAAAAATTTAAAATTGCTAAACACACAAACGATCATCTTTAATTGTATTGTGAATAGCCAAATATGAAAAAAACCCAGAAATTTCTACAAGAACACTCTTAAACGCCGCCGGATAACTAATTTAAGCAATTTATATATATAGAAATTATATATATATGTGAGCGTGAGTGTGTGTATTTTATTTCTGTCTTTCTATCGGTAATTAAAACGCACAAGGTGAGTTGGTAGTAAACACATATTTGACCTCTGCTGACCGCTCCTTTGCTGGACCACATGGGTACAATCACTCTTTCACCCCTCGCCTACTCCTATTGAGTCTATTTATAGACTAACGATATCTAACCGTATGACTGCCATCCTGCCTATCTACTGCCAACCTGCCCTCTCCTTCCTCTAAATAATAATAATAATACACTGTTGCCATGACTACAAGGAGTGACCACAGGCCGGCTACGGCTGCTATAATGGTACGATTATAATTGTAACAGCAATGATGGCCGTCTCCCCGCGAGCCACTCAGAGCTCAAAAATGATAACATTATCGTAGCACCAAAATGTCTTTGGAAGCTAAAAGGAAAACTAAATCAGTATACCAAATCGCTTGTCCTATGGTTAATCTGGAAGCGCCTCCCCCAGGGAAGAGCCAGCCTGGGATCGAAAAGTCATCAACTGGCACAAACTCTTCTCCGAATACGGACATGGATGGTCACTTGAACGGGAAATTCCCCAACTCGAACCCTCCAAGTTCACCACCACAACCACCACAGAAAGAAAATGTAAGCGGAACAAATGGACCCGAGAAGAGTATAAAGAAGCAATATACGCTTATTACTATGCATTAGGTAGGCCATCTCAAGAGAGACACTGCAAACTCTTACAGTATATGGAGAACACGGAATCAAGACAGTAGACCCTATTTGGATGAGAACAAATTGGCAAATGTGAGGAGGGATATCCTTAGAAATAACAGACTCACAGACAGTGAAATAAGCGCGATCAAGCACGCAACGGAAAATGACATAAATATAAGACAAAGGAAATGAAGAATCAGATGAAAAGAATAGCCCGCCACGAGGCTTAATTGAAAGACTGCTATCTGCACGCAAAGGCCTGAAGATACAAGAAATTCTATTGAACCTGTTAAAGATAGTCAGGAAAATGATAAAACAACAGTAACTGAAGATCTCGCATTTGCTGAAGAACACAGAGAGTCTATGGCAGAAATGAGGCAGAAAATCCTGAATACGCTTAAAGTTGTAAGACATACAAGTATGAATGATAGGGAGCCACTTCATAAACTCTCAAACACAAACCAAAATAAAAAACAAATAAAAATTGGCAACTATGTAACAAATGAAATAATACAAGAATTAAAACCTGATTTTACTGAGTTAAATGAAATTATTTACGCTTCTGCTAGGACAATTAAAACCAGCTGTATGCCCCCGAAAAAACAAAGAAAACCAAACCTGGGAAGAAATCAAACCTGGAGAAGTAAAATTGAAAAAGAGATTGAATTTATGAGAGGGTAAATCCAGAACAGGAAGAAAGATGAAGAGAAAATTTGGATCCTCACCAAGAGAAGAACTGATATCAATAAAAGAAACGCTGAAACAAAAAGTCCAAGCAAAAGCCCAAAGAATACGAAGATTTGAGAAGAGAAACAAGTTTTACAAGCAAAATAAGATGTTCACATCCAATGCCAAAAAATTCTACAGAGAAATAGGGAAGGAGAAAGTAACCGTTAAAGACCCCCCTCCCATGGAAGAAGTTCAACACTTTTGGAAAAGGATTTGGAGTACGTCTGTACATCATAAATGCTGACTGGATTATACAAACTGAAGGATCCTACCAAAATTTACAACAACAAGCATGGGAAGACATCACAATAGCAGACCTAAGAAAGGCACTCACGAAGGCCCATAATTGGAAATCCCCCGGTAAAGATGGGTGCCGAATTTCTGGCTCTCATCGCTCCCATGCGCACACGGTAAGCTAGTTCAGCTGCTCAATGGAATTATGAGAGACCCAAAGAAAACACCTGAATGGTTAGCAAGTGGTATTACTTACCTACTCCCAACGAATAACGAAACCAAACTTCCAAAAAACTATCGGCCTTTAACCTGTTTATCCACCACGTATAAAATCCTAACATCTATCCTGGCGGAGAAAACATATGCATTCATGGAGAAGAACGATATTTTCCCCATTAAACAAAAAGGGTGCCGCCGAGGCTCATACGGATGCAAAGATCAACTGCTAATTAATCGTATGATCCTTGAGAACTGTCACAACAAGCGCAGAAATCCCAGCTCCGCATGGATTGACTATAAAAAGGCCTTCGACAGTATACCGCATTCATGGATCTTGAAATCGCTGGACATCTTCAAAATTTCCCCTGTGATTTCAAGCTTCCTGAAGCATAATATGTCGTTGTGGAATACGAATCTCCAGTTATACCACTCTAATGGAGTACTTGCCTCAGAGAATATAAACATCAACTGTGGCATTTTTCAAGGTGACTCACTTTCACCTCTAATATTCTGCATAGCCCTAATACCTCTTACAAGGGAATTAAACAGAACAGGGTATGGGTATAAAATTGTTAATAAAAAAATAAGCCATCTATTTTATATGGATGACTTAAAACTCTATGGTAAAGACGATAAGGAACTTGAAGGCCTATTGCGCACTGTGAAAGCATTCAGTGATGACATCGGGATGGAGTTTGGGCTTGAGAAGTGTGCCAAGGCCACTTTCCAGAAAGGGAAAGTGAAGACCACAAATTCAGTCGTGTTGGATGTTGACACAGTCATAAGAGAGCTTGAGCAAGAACAAACCTACAAATATTTAGGGATAAATGAAAGCTCTGGTATTCAGCATGAAAGCATGAAAGAGAAGATCAGGAAGGAATGCTATAGGAGAGTTCGAGCAGTCCTGAAATCCGAACTAAATGCACGTAACAAGGTGTTAGCTATAAATTCCTTAGCAGTTCCAGTTGTTACTTATAGCTACAATGTGTTGAACTGGAATATGAGTGAAGTAAAGAAAATAGATAGGAAAATACGCAAGCTGCTGAGTTGTAATAGGATGCACCACCCAAAGGCAGACGTAGATCGCCTTTACCTCACCAGAGCCCAAGGAGGTCGAGGCCTGATCCAATTTGAACTAGCTTACAAAACAACCACAATTGGACTGGCCAAATATCTTGAAATAACGAATGACTAGATGCTAAAGCTCGTGGAAAATCACGAGAGACGAAAGAAGCTTCATTCTATCATAAAGGAAAGCAAAAAATTTGCTATTGATCTCGTGCAGGATACTCAAACTGAACAACCCGAGGGAAG
This sequence comes from Octopus sinensis, assembly GCF_006345805.1. Taxonomy (NCBI): domain Eukaryota; kingdom Metazoa; phylum Mollusca; class Cephalopoda; order Octopoda; family Octopodidae; genus Octopus; species Octopus sinensis. The sequence goes on from NC_043012.1 coordinate 29,101,661, forward strand.
TACGGCAACTGTTGTTGCAAAGAAGGTGAAAATAATGGCAACGAAAAAAGCGCACGAGCAATTGGCTGATAGGTGGGAGGAGAAACCTCTGCACGGCAAATATGTGGCCCGCAGCAAACAAGCTGATGTTGACCAGAAGCAAACCCATCAGTGGCTACGGAATTCAGGGCTAAAAGCAGAGAGCGAAGGTTTCATCCTGGCTGCTCAAGATCAAAGCCTATTAACCCGGAACTACCAGGCCAATGTGATGAAAAATGGAGCAGACCCAAAATGCCGATTCTGCAACGACATGATTGAAACAGTGGACCACTTAATCTCTGGATGTAAAGTCTTAGCACCAGTGGAGTATAAATTAAGACATGACAGAGTTGGCCAATATCTCCACTGGCTAATAAGTCGGCATTACAATATCAAAACTGCCGACAAGTGGTATAATCACCACCCTGAAGCTGTAACTGAAGGAGAAAATGTAACGGTTCCGTGGGACTTTCCAGTACATACAGACCGAACCATCAAGGTCAATAAACCAGATATCGTTGTGAAAGACCAAAACAATAAAGTTTGCTTATTGATCGTCATGAGCATCCCCTGTGATCATAATATCTCAGCGAAAGAGTTTGACAAGCTCAAAAATATAAAGACCTGCTCATTAAAATTGAGAAAATGTGGCATCTCAAGGCGGTTACAATACCAGTGATCATAGGAGCACTAGGAATGATCAAGAAGGGAACCGAAAATTATATGAGAATGATCCCTGGCTTACCATCCCAGCAAGAAGTGCAAAAGATTGTCTTAACTGGTACATCTTACGTATTGAGAAGAGATTGTCGATGTGAGAACTATTACTACCCATATATTTTAATTTAACCTTATTTCTATAAAAAAAAAAAGAAATGAACGAACTAGTGAGTTTAGGTTAATGGTCTACCAATGTATACTATGAGTTTCTTTGCCCTAAGAGTCGGGAAGACACTTGGCAAGAAATGGAAGCAAATTTGAAAGAAGAAGAAAAACCCATAATAATAATAATAATCTCTTATTATAAAAGGCAGATTTTATCTGCCTCCCTTTGTATCTTATAGAAATCTACAATATAGGATTTCTTCAATTACAATTTACCTAGCATTTTTAAGAGTAGAATGCATCGGGTCGTGCCAGGTCCAGTTTTTAAAATTTCAACCCCAATTAAGCAAAATTTAGAGAAAACTCACATTGTGGTGTATAAGTCAAATGCTTTTCTTAGTGCGGGCTACAGCACACGCAAACGCACACACACAGTGTGCAACGAATAAAGTGAAAGTAATTCACTTTTTGTAGTGAGTGACTCTTTCACTCTGCCTCCCACTTCCTCTTTACACACATAGACACGCAAATATATAAATAAAATTGTAAGCTAACGTGCGTGTGTGTGAGTGTGTGTGCGTGTGTGTGTGTGTGAGGGTGCGTGTGTGTGTGTGCGTGTGCGTGAGTGTGTGACAGGAAAGTTTTTTAGGACGAATATAAGACCTATATCCAAGTAGCAGAAAGATCGCCCAAAAGTATATATAGATATTTAAATGTATTTATATATTCATCTATACACAGATGTATGTATAATGTGTGTGTATATATTTCCATAGAGGTAACCTTTCACTCCATACAAAGTTTTTTAGGACGAATATAAGATCTAAAGTATATACAAGTAGCAGAAAGATCGCCCAAAAGTGTATATAGATATTTAAATGTATTTATATATTCATCTATGCACAGATGTATGTATAATGTGTGTATATATATTTCTATAGACGTAACCATTCACTCCGCACAAAGTTTTTTAGGACGAAAATAAGATCTAAAGTTATCTCTAAGTAGCTCAAAGATCGCCCAAAAGTGTATATAGATATATAAATGTATTTATATATTCATCTATGCACACATGTATGTATAACGTGTGTGTATATTTCCATAGAGGTAACCATTCACTCCATACAAAGTTTTTTAGGACGAAAATAAGATCTAAAGTTATCTCTAAGAAACAGAAAGATCGCCCAAAAGTGTATATAGATATTTAAATGTATTTATATATTCATCTATACACACATGTATGTATAATGTGCGTGTATATATTTCCATAGAGGTAACCATTCAATCCATACAAAGTTTTTTAGGACGAAAATATTTATATATAAAAGAAAGGTTGTGTGTCTGTCTACTCCGATTTAGATTCCTAACTACTCCCACATTTTGCGATGCAGTTTAACCAAAACCGGGTATCTTATAGTCGTGATTCATATCGAGCCCTTCTGGGTATTAGCGCGCGTCTACGATGAGTCTATGATTTTACAAATAATTTACCATCATTTTTTCCATTTTAATGCATATTTTTTTTAATAAAGGGAAGTAACTCTCAAACTTCACACCAATATGCGTGCTCATATGCGACGTAATATCACATCAGCAGCATTTCCTCACACCCTCCTTGCGCTTGGCGATGGCAAAATACCAGGGGATGAAAATGGTAATATTGCCATCGATTCCATTTGTACCATTGTTAAGACGCCTTCTGATCTCAGAGATGCAGTGTTCCCAGATCTACAAGCTAATTATCAGAATATGGATTGGATTGGCAAAAAGGCTATACTGGCCCCGAGGAATAAAACTGTTCACCATATTAATGATGAAATACTAAAACTCATTCCTGGGAAAGTCTATGTATATCAGTCTATCGATACAACTCCTGACCCAGAGGACGTCATCAACTATCCAATAGATGTACTCAATTCCTTTGAGCACCCCAGACTACCACCACACATTCTCAAACTTAAAGTTGGTGCCCCTATAATGCTCATCAGAAATTTGGTTCCCCCAAAACAATGCAATGGCACACGTTTGATCGTTAAGTCCTTATCTCCCACCGTAAACTTATATCAATATTTGCCTGAATAATCATCATAATTCAGTGCAATCATTAACAGTACTTTCAAGCAATTCAGCCCCGAGCATCGCCGGGAAATTCTGCTAGTTATAATTATAATAATAATAATAATAATAATAACAACATTGATGTAAATAGTGATAATAACAATACCAATAACATAGGTAGTATCGATAAAAGTATGGTAGGTGATGATGGTGAGGATGGATTAATAACTAGTAACCCTAATTTGCATAACAACGTGATTACTAATAATGAAAGTAATACTAATACTAATAATAATTTAAATAACAGTAATGTAAGTGAACTGTCCTTAAATAATTCCAGTACCGGACACTATCCCCGGTATCTGGTCGTTGTTCGGTCCAAAACGTAATTTATAAATGCACGATAATAACTTCTAGCAATAGTTTTCTTTATTTCGGATGTTCGGTGGATCTTAAAAGACGTCTTAACAATCATTTTTCCTCTTTTAGGCTCAAACATAAGGCAGGTTGCACAACACTATCTAGCAAAATTTGGGAACTAAAAACAAATAATATAGAATTCAACCTAGAATGGGATATAATTAGAAGGGCGCAACCTTATAGAAATAGTAGGGATGGTTGTCAACTTTGTTCTATGGAAACTTATGAAATTTTAAAACATCAGAGTAATACAAATCTGTTGAATAACCGTCTGGAGTTGGGATAATCTTGTATACATTGCACAACCCGAACGTTTAAATACTTTAAATAATAATTTTGTGAGTGTTCCTATATTTTTCAAATTTTAATTCTTTATAATCAAATAAGAAGAAATATACTATACTAGCTTTCAATTTAACATTCATAGATAACTAAAAAAGCTTCACTGCAAACTTGAAATTGAAATTTTTTTCTAAATTTAATCTAGCTTTAAAATTGATAAGGCTTTCCCCCTGTTAAAAAATACTATGCCTACTCATAATAATAAGTGATAGGTTTTTTCCCCTTTTTTTCTCTAAATTACACTCTCTGTGAATGGGATTAGTACCATTTGACTTTGACCTAGTTTCTCTCACCAAATAGCAGTAATTGGCATTTATTAGTGGCAATTGCTGTCTTCAACATGAATTCCTTTTATGGAGTTCTGAAACCTTCTTTACCCCATTTCTACAATTAAGAAATCTTTATTGCTTCTAACCTTACAGCAGTTAGGAACAGCCATATCTTAGTCAGTCAGTGGAAGGACTTCACTACCTCATATGTTCTTAAAATTTAAATCCACATCTTTGTATATCTACCTTCTCTATAATGTTGCCACTTGATTTGAAAATGTTTGTATTAATGGAAAACCTCTATAATTGGCTGATGAGTACTCAGCATCTTAAATCTGTTGTAATACTTACAACATTTAATAAAATGATGTAGTACGAAACGATCGTACCAAATTACCGGAGTCATTCGTGTTGCTTATTTTGATTATAATCACCCCACGGATTTTTATGGATAACACCATGCAAAATTCTAGTGCATCTAAATTAAGTACCATATTCATTTGAATCTAAAGTTTTGCTGAACTTATATATATATATATATATATATATATATATATATATATATATATATATATATATATATATATATATATATATATATATATATATATATATATATATATATATATATGTATGTATGTATATACGTATGTATGTAGTATGTATGTATGTATGTATGTATGTATGTATGTATGTATGTATGTATGTATGTATGTATGTATTTTGCGATGGTGTTCTGTATTGCATTCAGAAACTGCAGATACGGTGTTTACGTCCATTATTGAACCTCTGGCAGCATATTTAATATCAGGCGCCTTGCTGCAAAAACAAAGGTATTTACCTCTATCATGAGAGACCTTTTGTATGCTGATGGTTGTGAGCTAGTAGCACACACAGAGATTGATATGCAACACATTTTGAATGCATTCTCAGATGCTTGCACTGCCTTAGGATTGACAGTCAATCTCAAGAAAACTGTTGTCATGCATCAACCTGCCCCTGGTAAGCAGTATAGTGTACCAAATATCTATGTGAATGGTAAACGACTTGATGTAGTTGATCAGTTTGTCTACATGGGAAGCACTATTAATAGATATAGCAATGTTGATGATGAAATTCCATATAGAATTAGGAAAGCAAGTGTTGCTTTCGGAAAGCTAGAAAAGCGCCTCAAATGTGGGCGAGACATATGCAGAAAGACAAAGATAAAGGTGTACAAGGCATGTGTGCTTCCTTCTCTTCTCTATGCCTGCGAGACGTGGGTCACATATCGATACCATATTAAACAACTGGAACGTTTCCATCAGATGTGTCTCAGACGGATCTAAGGCATTAAGTGGGAGGACCGCATCAGTGATCTTGAAATATTGGAAGGCTCTCGGTGCGAAAGTATAGAAGCTCTTGTGTTAAAGCAAAGGCTCAGATGGAGTGGTCATCTGGTCAGGATGAAGGATTCAAGGATGCCAAAACAACTCTTTTATGGAGAGTTAGCTAAAGGAGAACGACCTCCACATAAGCTAAAAAAGAGGTATAAGGACTTGCTGAGGGCTTCCTTAAAAGATGCTTGCATCTCTCCTGACACATGGGAAGGCGTAGCTATTGATAGTAGCAGGTGGTGAAGGATTGTGCATGAGGGGACAGCCACTTTTGAGAAATCTCGAGTTGCACATGAGAAAGTAAGGAGGGATGTCAGGAAGGGCATCGCTGTTACACTTCCAGAAGAGAAGGGTCTTCCTTTGATGCTGACATGCAATGTCTGTGCAAGACCCTGCCTCAGTAAACCTGGACTCATGAGTCATCTTCGTAGTCATAAAACGAGACAGATGAGTGACAACCTGGCCACTGGTGGTGGTGTTACACAGCATACTAATCATATCTGTCAGGCATGTGGAAGAGAGTGTAATTCGGCAGGAGGACTTAAACGACATGCAAAGGTACATGAAGCCCTGTTACAACTACAGCCGGCTATTACCGGTAAAGGTTTTAGTTGCCAATTTTGTACAAGACATTGTAGATCTTTAGCTGGGCTAAAAAGTCAGATTCGATCACAGCACCAATAACAGCTGAGCTTCGTGCAATGGCCATACTCGATAACGAGGGAGAGCCATAATGTAAGTATGTATGTATGTATGTATGTATGTATGTATGTATGTATGTATGTATGTATGTATGTATGTATGTATGTATATATACATATGTACATATCTATCTATCTATCTATCTATCTATCTATCTATCTATCTATCTATCTATCTATCTATCTATCTATCTATC
>NC_043012.1:29110366-29155366 GCF_006345805.1 Octopus sinensis
CTAAACATGAACTGCTATTGGAACTTACCATGTACAGGAAACTTTTTAACCACTTCTATACACCATTTTCCTTGAATAATGGAACTGCAACTACAATATCTTTATATATCTTATTTCTACTTTCATTCTCTTATTTCCCTCTCTATACCCTATCTCCTCCTTTTCTATAATAATTTGAACTCAAATATTTTCTCACACCGTCTCTGATGAAGGGATATCCATAATATCCCAAAAACAGCTGTAAGACTATTTCATTATAAATGTCATGAAAACTCCTCTCAGCCTTGGGTTTGTTATCTCTTTCTGTCTAAGATATATATATATATATATATATATATATATATATATATATATATATATATATTATATATACATAAGAGAACAAGATGTACGTTACGCCGCAATAATATATGTATAAAAAAATATATATAAAAATACAAAATGGGACAAGAACTCAAAACACTCAAATAGACGACACAAAAAACGGACGGGTCATTCGAAGCCTCTAATTTTCAGTCAAGAACCGGATCATCCTCGCAATTTCGGCTGATTAATCTTGAGATTGCTCCGATCCGGCCAGCCCCAAGGAAAAACTAAGCTACGAGCATTGGATTTCTTGGAAAAAGGATCGAATGTATACGAAACAAGGACAGAAAAACGGACGATGCAACACGAATATAAATACAAAAAACAATAATAGTAATGACAGGACAAAAACAGCGGGTGTCTTACGACTTTAGACAGTTCAACTTAGCTTAGTTGGCCAATCCTTCGCACGCTCTCTTTCTTCTCCCCTCTTTAATTCCTTCTTTCTCTCTCTTCTCTCCCCCCACTTTGGTGCCTTTGTCCCTCTTTTTTCTCTCTCTCTTTGATTCCTTTGCCCTTTTTTTCTCTCTCTTCTCTCACGTGACCACCGGTCAACTAGCCTTTCGGCTTCTGAGCACCGCCACGACAACATCGATATCTTCGTCTGCCGTAAAGGCATTTTTTTCCAAATACGCCAGTTAAGCTAAGTTGAACTGTCTAAAGTCGTAAGACACCCGCTGTTTTTGTCCTGTCATTACTATTATTGTTTTTTGTATTTATATTCGTGTTGCATCGTCCGTTTTTCTGTCCTTGTTTCGTATACATTCGATCCTTTTTCCAAGAAATCCAATGCTCGTAGCTTAGTTTTTCCTTGGGGCTGGCCGGATCGGAGCGATCTCAAGATTAATCAGCCGAAATTGCGAGGATGATCCGGTTCTTGACTGAAGATTAGAGGCTTCGAATGACCCGTCCGTGTTTTTTGTGTCGTCTATTTGAGTGTTTTGAGTTCTTGTCCCATTTTGTATTTTTTTATATATATATATTTACACACACACACACACACACACATATATATATATATATGTCCAAAATCACGCAATAGGAAGGAATAAGAGAAAGAGTGGTATAAGTGAAGGGAAAGGAGATAAAAGTCAGTGAAGGAGAAGTAGTGAGAGTAATAGCCATGACTGAGAAGGAATGAGAGAAAGTAATAGCAATGAGAGAAAGGAAATGGCAAAGAGAGCGTCCTGTATCTACTATAATAATACTCTTGTGTTTTTCTCCGTCACAACATATGAATGAGAAAGGAAGGCGTGATAGATGAATAAGGAAGGAAGGGGTGATGGCAAACTTGGTAGTAGGATGATAGAAATTCTATCGTGAAAAAAAGCAGACATTTCAACTCTGTGAGTATTTATATGTAAAAGGGAGGTATGTAAATGTGTGTGTGTGTGAGTGCAATGGAAGTGGGATGGTGAACATTCATCACTGAAAATAAAATAAATCAAACAGCGATTCAACTCTGTGTGAGTATATGTATGTATGTGTGTGCGTATACAAGGGGAGTATGTGAATGTTTGTATGTGTGAACCAGCGTTCTTTCAGCAACAAACGATGATCGATGTCACATCTCGAAAGACAACCACTAGATAACATTGAGAAGTGTATAAATTTAATTTACCATCCACAGTCTATCTGTTGTGTTACAAATAATTATTACAATCACACACATCTACACAAACATATACATATACAAACTCATTAGAGAAAATAATTATTACCTGAGTGTATCAAGAATGTAAAACGACTGCAGTTGAAAAGTATATTATAAATACATATTTAACAGTTCATTCATCTGCCTAATTTATTTATATTAAGAAATTTTGAATAGGGGAGTTTTTACAACATCAACTATAAGTCATGGACTGCTTTTGTGGTTTCAAGTCGTATGAATTGAGGTTGGTTTCAGTAATGGAGAGCGCAACCATCACTTCGAAAAGGTTGGTATTTACTTGCCAGCTCCCGTATTTAGTCACGGCCAACTTTATGAGGTCTTAAGTCGTCAAGGGATGTTAGTTGTGGAGAGATTTTTCATAAAAAATTTGGTAATAAAAGAATTATTAAACTAAAAACTTGGTTTTGTACCTTATTTTTATATAAAATACTATAATTGGCTGTCATTTTTGACGGCAGGGGGTCAGCTAGTATTCATATAATAACTGAAAGTGTTAAAAGAGAATATAAACGCCCATGCGAGCACAAAAGGCAAAAAACAACTATGGGCTCGTCCGGGATTCGAACCCGGGACCTCTCGCACCCAAAGCGAGAATCATACCCCTAGACCAACGAGCCACAAACTGTCAAATTGTTAAAATTAATCTTCATACTCCGTATTGACGTGTACTCGTTGGATTATTTATTTTTCTTTTGTATTTCATATACATTAAAATGATCCGTAGAAAATATGGTCTTTTAGTGCACGATTTAATATATCTTATTAAAAGAACTGATTCTAAGTATAAAAGTTTGTTAGAGATTTTTATTGTTCAACTGGAAGTGATATTTATTTCGCTTTGTCGATTCATATATGATAAATTAACTCGGAAAATCTTTAACGGCGCTACACGTGACGGAAATTGCCGATATTTCTCAATCGGCAATTTCCGTCGTGTGCTAAGAACGAAAACATCCGTTTTGGCAAAATGGTTGCCACGCGGCTGGAAGTGAATATGACACGGTTGATGTCACGATGTGAGGAAAAGGTAGCTGAAAAGAAGATGAGAGATTGGCGACTGGAAAAAGTAAGAAGCACTTATCGTAATTGAGATATCTAATAAATACGTATGGCAGCCGTCTCTACACTTCCTTGGCAATATCACTCAATGTCGGTATTTCTCGGAACACCAGTAACAGAACTCGCGATGGCCTGCTCGTATGAATTATTATTGTTGAATATCACTACCAGTGGTCCAACATGTATAAATAGTCAATAGACGACATATTCATATTTTAAAAAAGCGTACATTTAAACACAAGAGAAAATGACCTTTTAACAGGTAATTTTTACAAGCTAGAAATAGCAGAAAATTGCTATTAAATCTTGGGTTTGGCCGTGTTGGCTGCTATTTCTAGCATGTAAAAATTACCTGTTAAAAGGTAATTTTCTCTTGTGTTTAAATGTACGCTTTTTTAATATATATATATATATATATATATATATATATATATATATATATATGTGTGTGTCTGAATCGTTCGGAAGTTTGTTTCTAAATTAATGAGTTCTTATGTGGAATCTTCCTTTGAGTCTACTCAGAGCACCTGCGTAAAATGGTTCGACGAGTACTTTGTTCATCTCATTATAATTTATCGATTTAGCCATTTGAATTATTCTAAAATTCCTCTTCCTTATTTAACGTGTCTGAATAGCAGCGAGTTGTTTAATCCTAGGTTAACCATAATTAAACATACTCGAGATCAAAGCCATTCCAGCCGTGGCTTTATTCTTATGTACAAGTAACGTATGACTCCACGGCAAGCTTCTTTCAGTTTCCGTCTACCAAATCCATTCACGAGGCTTTGGTCAGCCAAGGGGCTATAGTACAAGACACTTGCCCAAGGTGTCGTGCAGTGGAACTGAACCTGGAACTCTGTCTCCTCGCTATTTATCTAAATTGCATGTTTTTTAATGCTTTTTTGCAGAGTTTCGGAAAGTGGTGGTAAGGCGGGGGGGGGGGGCATTGTGCTCTGAAATTCCCTAATTTTTCTTTTTTAATGTTATCAACTACAATCGTAATCTATCCCAGTTTTGTGATGTAAATAATTATCCTTCTTGATTTTGATTCCTTAAAAGATGTTATACTCTTGTGCAAACTATACCAGATTTAACCTCAAGGAAGAGCTGAAGAGAATCGGTATTGTTAACTCACTTAATATAAAAAAAATATATTAAACTTGCTAATTAATTAATCCATTAATTTCCATTTTATATTTAGCGTGATGTTTATTAATATAAGGGAGGTAACTCTTGTTTTTGTTACTCCCCGTGAAAATTATCTCTAATTTCTTCCTTTTTCCAGTATATTTGTGCACTACTGAGTCAGTTAGAAGAATTAAAGAAATCGCCAAGGTAATGTAGCTTTCTTCACACTTCTTGTCACTGCATCGACATCTTTTACGAATGTAATAAAACTTTTTTTTAAAGCCAGTTATTCAATTAAAACTTCAAATCAGCGGAAAATGCGTACCACCTGGTGCTCTTTCTCTTTGTATCATATCTTGCATCTCTCAGGTATGGCCGCATGGTTAAGAAGTTCGCTTCGCAATCACATAGTTTTGGATACGATCTCTTTATCCTGCATCAGACATAGTCTTGAGTCGTCTCAAATCTTAGTGCTTGCAGTCTGCTATATTGTGATAACTTTGCCACTGTGGTTAATCTATATTTAAAACCCGTTGAAAAGCAACGTAGAAATCTGTACGGGGTTGTTTAATATGCGAGAAATATCTTGTGTATCAAGGAGAGTATTAGAACCCCTATTTTCGAGCAGTTGACTTGTTTGTCTTAACACCACCACCTAGCCCTTTAGCAGTGTTTGTTGCAGGTATTTGAATTAAGTCTCTTTTCCCCTCTAACTAAAGCCTTCAAGAAAAGAAGAAAAAAAAAAACAACAAAAAAAGTAGTTTTACAATTGAAATACATTATTAGGAAATATATTTATTAGAAAATTCTTCTCTAGCACTGAATTTCACTAAACGGTTTCTGTCCTCTAATGAATTATTACTTCCTTTCATGATGTTTTTTCAACAGTTGTCCATCCAAAGAAGATATAAATGGCTATGCACGGAAAATCCAGTTTTTGAAAGGCTTGCTGGAAGCTGACAGACTGGTATGTAGTTTCTGCTTGTTAACCTTTACAACTTACTGCACTTTTCTACTCCTGTTTTTGTACAGTTTTGTATTTTTGTTTTTAGACTCTTGTAATCTTTTCTTATTTTTTTAAAATTACATTTTCACTTCAGCCTGATTCATCAGAGAAGATGTTGGCTGCTGAAAAACTTGCTCCAGTCTCGTCTTCTAAAGACATCAATCCGTCAGCAAGTAAAAAGCTTTGCAATTTAACAAAAGGCAGGTATGAGAAAGAGATGAGAGCAGATCTTTTTGGTAACTCTGGTAAGTTTCAAGTAGTTTTAAAACCTTCATACAAACCAGGTTATCTTTTCAAGTAGTTTTTTAATCTCAAAATTTTATGATTGGTTCTGTCATCTCAGCTTGCATGGTGTTGATTTAAGCTCACTAAGAAAGCTGGCTCAGTTTCCTGTCATTTGTGTCATCTAAAAATAATATTATAACAATTTAAAACTATTCTAATAAATTTACATTATTATTTTTATTTTCTGTAAGGTGTTCATGTATCTATGTCCTTAAGATGTTCACTTTCTAACGACATATATCTGGGTTTGAACCCACTGCTTGAGTATCTTCTGTTGTAGCCTCAAGTAATCCAATGACTTTGAATGATGGAAACTGTCTGAAAAACCTTTTGTTCATGTATATGTTAGGTCTGTGTCTGTGATTATGTTTACCAATGTGTTGAGTGTCATTCCTTTATGTCAAATACATAACTTAGCAAGTCAGTTAATAGAGATTGATAAAATACTCTCTGCATTGAAATAAGTACAATGGGTTGATGTGATTGAAGTATAGCTGCACTTCAAAATCATCAATTAAAATATAATCAGGAATAAGCTTAATTAAATGGTAAATTCAATTGAAAAATGAAATAAGTCAGGTGAAAAAAAAAAAAGAATATTCAAACTTGCTTTTGATGAGATAAACCATCAAAAAGCAGTTGTTGACATTTGACATCATTAGATGTACCATAAATGTCTTTGAGAAATGCTTAAGTATTAAACAATCTCATTTTTTTTTGTCCTTTTTAAATCTTGGATTGTTTCAGTATTACTAGAAGCCCACTGATGTACTTTCACTCCTATTTTCTATGTAGAGAATTTTCTTCTGAGATTATTTCTGCTGCAAAAGGTCTTAAAAAACATGTTAAATTTGATTGAACACACGTATCTTTTATTCAATGCTGCTTTGTGCACCTTTTGGTAGCTAATTCCAGCTTGACCAAGCTTTGCACACACAACAGATGTACTTTTTATTGTTCTTATTATATAAGAACAACCATTCTTATAGTGCTGCAAAAGACTGATTCAGTATTCTTAGCTAGTGAAGCATAACAGTGCAGAAACAGATGTATCCTGTGATTTGATGACATTATGCATAGCTCAATGGTGTATTTTCACCCATATTGTCTCATCTTCATCAATATTGGGATCATCATTTCAGATTTTTATTCTGTGCTAGTATAGATTGGGCAGATCTACAAGATCTGTGTTGGGCTCCTGTGTCTTCCTGGGTGAGGATTCTATGGCTGGATGCCCTTTCTAATACCCACCAATAAGGTGTATTAATTGCTTTTCCTGTGGCACTATCATGAGTGAAGTCACCAAGTAAATTGAAAAACAAGACCCCTTCATGGAGAGTGAGTGCAGAACTGAGAGAGGTGATTTTGTGGCTGTTGAGAAACTTAAACCTGAAAGGAACAAGTGTCTTGCTGTGGAGGAGGTACATGGATACCTCAGCAGCATAGGGTGAAAGGAAGGTGGGAATGACATGTCAGGGCACACCCTCAAGGTACAAGATGATGGATAAAGGGAGACTAAGGAGAGAGAATTGCAAATTGCTGGGTGTGTATGTAGGTATGTGAAATTGTGAACGGAGAGTGACAGGCAGTAGAGATGAAGATAGAAGTGAACGATGAACATGGATGGAATCAGGGACAATAGTGAATCTCAGTTTGGAAGAATGTAAGGAAAACAGAAGTGGATTGATGAGGACAAGGTGATAGGTGATAATGCATAAAAAGGGAGTGGTGGAGTAGAACAGTATGATAAAACTCTTGAATGGTGAGACATAGGGAGATAAAGTGTGTGGAGTGTAAGGGAAAATGCACAGTGACACATGGGTCAGAAGCAGACAGTGGTAGATATGAGTTACAAAAAAGATGGTGCATTGCTGGTAGCCATTAGGGTGTGTTCAGTGTAAATACAGATACATTGGCAAGAGATGGTGATGTTGCATGATGAATTAGCAAGGGATTCCAAGAAGAGGGATTACTGGTAGCACGGAGAGTGGGGGTGGAATATGTGAAACTCTGCTTTTATACAGCCACAACAACTGGGGAAATAGTGCCATAGTTAGAGGGATGAGAGAGGGATTGGTATTACAAAAATGAATTCCATGGATAAGGCTTAACAAGTACAAACTGAGTGCAAGGGCAAAAGCATTAATATTCTTTTATGACCTTATTTTTGCTGAGATGGACAGGACTTCTCAAGTACCACAAATCACTAATCATCTCAATCCTTCTTCATCTTCTCTGTGAAGCTCAACAACCTGAAGTCTGTCTTCACTACTCTGTCCCATATCTTCCTAGGTTTCTCTCTTCTATAAATTCCTTCAGCCTTAGCAAGCTGCACTTCTTTATGCAACTGTCCTTATCTATGCACATCAACTGACTATACCAGCACTGCTGTTTCTCATGTTTGCTAACTACATCTGATGCCTCTTATGCCCAGTTTTCCTCTCAATGCACTGACATAGCACATCCAACAGAGCATGTTAGCTTTATTTCTTTCTGAATATCCTATGTCCTCTGCATTCACAGCCCATGCATCATTACCATGTAGCATTGCTGTTCATACCCAAACATCATACAATCTGCTTTCTCTTGGAGAGAGACTTTTTGTTACAAGTGGAGGTACTAGCTCTTTGGACTTTCTCCAGCCTCTTTGTATTCTAGCAACTATATATTCAGAACATCATCTTCCACTGCTAGTTAAGTCACCTAGGTAGCAGAAACTTGTCTGCTACCTCTAAGGATCCTCTAAGGGCATTCAAGAAAATCCATTTGCCTCTAATAACTTCTAGAATCACACCCCTTTAAATACTTGGCATAATTCTCATGTGTTTCTATCATTCTTTGCTTCACTATTGTCCTTTGCTGCTATTTCGATTTTCTTGTGGTAAAGCCAACCACTTATTTGATCACTTCCAGCTGTAGGTTATATAAAGAACCCCCTTCGCACATGGTTTCTCTCAAACCTTCTCATCTTGCTCTGCTATTCGACACCTTCATATTACGAGGCGAAATGTCCAGTCGCTAAGCTAAGAAACATCTCTAGTTTTTAATCGTTCATCAATCTTTTCATTCATTTAATATGTATTACGAACATGCTAATGTTCTTGAGATAAATAACTTTGTAACTTGTAATTCGTTACTTCCTCAAATAACTTCTAGAATCATATCACTTTAAATATTTGATATAATTCTCATGTGTTTCTTTGCTTCACTATTGCCCTTTGCTGCTATTTCGATTTTCTTGTGGCGAAGCTAGCCATTTCTTCCATTTATTGTTTTTGCGATGCGCCCACGCATTCCTGCCCCTACCACCAATGCTAGAAATCCCTTCTCTTGTACTGGAAATTCCTTCTCTTATACTGGTAATCTCTTCTACCGGTAATCTCCTCCCTTATACCGAAAACTCCCACAGCGCTCTGCCTCACTTCTGCACAAGAAGACCTATGTACCTCTGTCCCTCCTTCCCATTTAAACCATCTTCCTCCTTTTTCCTCTCCCCCCTCCTCTCTCCATATCAATCTATCTACGTAATATCCATTATAATTAGTGTGCTGTCTTTTCCTGCTGAGAAAAGGACTTTTCAGGCCCTTTGCTTCCAGGTTTCGTTTCCACACCTAGAATCTCTTACAGATTCAGTTGTAAGAACAAAGTCAGCTAATCAGTCATATTATTATGACTTGGAGGACAATTATAAACTGGAGCAGACTGAGAGCCAAGCCCTGGTGAACTCCTACCTGCACACTAAATTCCTCACTGTAAATACTCACCTTATTGACAGCATCCCTGTAAATTCCTTGGACTCTGCCATCACCAGCCATTTATCTACTATCTTCTGCAGTGACCAACAGATCAGGGAACAAGGACCCCTCTTGAGGGCTTTTTCCAGGTTGATAAAAGGGGTTTACTTTTGGTTAAATAGTAAGAGAGCACCAGTAGTACTTCCTGGCTCAAAGCTGAACTACATCTCATCTATTATGATGTTCTTCCTAATTAGTTGAGCTATCTTTCTGTCACTTTCAAGGTATGACCCAGCAATTTAATACCTCTAATTACTCCTCTTAGGTATCTCTTTAATCCTTGTAGTAGTTAACTATAATGCTGGAGTCATAGAGTCTGTACAACTTAGCTATGTAGGTGACAAGGCTGTCTCCCACTCATGGCCATCTCAGCAGGAATTCCTGATTTACCAGAGGCATTTTCAGTCTTCATATCCTTAATTTCATACTGCTATCAATTAAAGTGGTTCTTCTCTCTTTTCGGCTTCACTCTTGGAAAGTTCTCTTTCTCCATCTGCATTCTCCATGTTTAAGCAGCCTTTTATAGTCATACTTCCATGCCTTTTTTTCTTTTCAGAATCACAAAGTGCAAGTATATCCATCTGCACAAACATCTTGATTTTCTCTGAAACACAGTTTCCCAATCCAGAATACTTCATGCTTTTGGTCCTCATGCTGTGAAACGTTGGCAAACCTTTTCCTTTCTGCTTCTTCCTTTGCTAAGTATATGTGTTGACTAGTTTCTCTTCTAGCAGCTACCTGCTTTAATTCTCTGCTACCCCCATTCTTCCAGTGCATCCAAGACTGTCTCTTTACATTTATAGTTCTGTCTACTTCACCATTTCAGTCTTTCTTCCAACAGTTTTTCTGCAGTGAAAGGTCTTCTTACGTACGTCTGAGTGTACATGAACATGATAAATATGTTTGTTCTTGGAATATGAAAAAAGAAAAAAAAAAACAGTGTAAGAATTTACTTTGATAGGATGTTATTCTATATACAGAGTTTTGTCCCTTAGATCCATGAGCCAGGTTGGTTTATCGTATATCAAATAAAACAATGTTTGGTTGAATGGTTAGCGAGAAAAGAAGGTGAAAATAATCATATTGATAGGTGTAAAATATATTTGTTACTTAAATGAATAGAGGCACGAAAAACAGCCATCAAAAGGCAGACTGGTCTCATTCAACAGTTCTAAAACATATTTAATGAAAACATTGCCAGAATGTCATAACCTCACAATTCCCAGCTAAAATTGTATTGCCCCCCTCTGAAAATTTTAGAATTCACTGTTTGATGGTCTTACAGTGTTTGAAAACACATGTATTTCACACGACTGATAGTGCACTGTAAGTTTGCTTGTCATGGCCAGAATTGGCAACATTGAGTGACTATCGGTACAAAGACCTTTTCACAGTCACAATTACGTAAAACAGTTGGTGACTGTTAAAACAAGAGATATATAAATTCTACTAGAGTACTGTTCACATATTGCTTACAGAAAAATTTAAGCTGACCACTGAGCTTTTTCAAGGCAGCTTATATTCTTTGTCAATATGTAAGTGGATTTCTTAAGTTGATTGCATGTAATTTGTATCTTGTTTGTTTATTTAATTCAGGCAATATTGTTTAGTGATACATCCAACAAATGTTTGTGGGTGCTACAAAAACACCACAAACACATGCACACAGTCTAGACAACATGCGTAAAAGATGTCTGCATGTGGTTGCAAGCAACATCAATTTAAGAAAGCCTACAAAAGTCCAAGACTTTGCACCTCCTCCTCTTACCTCTGTGTCCATCATACAAACTTACTGAATTATAGCCTTCCACGAAATTTTATGTTATGTCCCTAATTATGAGCTTAATAATGACAAAGTTATCTTACTAAGTTTCTTGTTATTTTCAAATTAATAGTAAGAAGGTTGAGTATTCAAATAGAAATATAACAAGCAGGTTGATAATAATAACAACAATAATAAAATATTCTATCTCCATTACTCCTTCCCATTTTTTCTAAAGCCCTCATTCTTCAGTCACCAACAACTCCTTTATAGGTACTCAATCTCCAACATTCTTCCACAGCTGCACAATTACTCACACTCTTCTGCTTTTGCTCAGTTATCAGAACTCTTCTACTAGATCTTTCTTTATAAACCTTCTTCTTTTAACTTTATCTATTTCTAAGAACACTCTGAGTATATGCAATCTCCTTCTCACTTAAACATCCTTGTCCTTCTTTCTCCTTGCCCAATCATTACCTCCTTCCCAGATCTTACACATAGTGTCCACTCCTTTCCATTCAGAACTGAAGCCATCTGTATCATCCTTTTGCTTCAGATATTCTCATCACTCACCAAATTATTGGTATATTGGAGCTGAGTTGGCCAGTATTATTCAACAAGAAACTATCTTCATTCACCATTTTTATTGTAAAATAATAAGCAGCTGTTATGATTGATTTGTAGCTTCTATAAATGTTTTATTAATCCTAACTTCTATAAAACAATAATAGGGTTCCTATTGGGCTGGTGGCTATGTTAAAAGAGAGAATACTTCTAAATATGTCCAGTTGTGTAATATTTAAGCCAACGGAGGGTAAACTTTCCTTTGTCAAGAATTATGGTTTATTGGGATTAATACTATTAGATGATCTGATGCCTTCCCTTGACAGCAAAGTAAACATTATGAATGTAGGGTTGTGAGTGAAACACCAATACTTAACACATACTGTGAAATTGGATTCAGGATCTATGAGTTGGTATCTGATAATGTATCTAATCAGAAGGGGAGATATAAATCTTTATAAACAATCACTTTATGAGAGAAGATAATTGTCATCATGATGATCATCATCATTTTATGTCTACTTTCGAATCTGGTATGGGCTGGATGGGTCATCATAACTTTGGTCAATTCTTATTTGGAGTTACTGACTGCCGAAATGAAATGGAGGACTACATCTTCCTTGTACATTCTGTTTTTGACATGGTTTCTACTGTTGGAGCCCTTCCAGACATCAACCACTTCACTGAGTGTACTGGGTGCATTTTATCATGACACCAGTGCTAGAGAGGTTGTCATATCCTTGAAAAGATTAAAGGTTCATCTTGACCCAGCATTGAACCTGCTCATTCACTCACTACATTACTAGCTATACTGGATGCATTTTTTCATGACATATTCTGCCATATTCTATACACTTTTCTTTATGTTTGTGACTACATATGAACAATTTTTTTTTCTTGTAGACACTTCAGCTACTGGTGATTTACGTCAAAGAAAGTCTACTGAAAATGACACTGACTTAGATACCATTTTACAACATTGCAATCAGATGCAAGGCAAACTGGCTGAGGAAATGCTCATGTTAACAAGAAACCTAAAAGAGAATGTGTCTGCTGCAAGCCGAATTGTCAAAGATGATCTCAGAGTAAGAACCATCTCTATTCTGTCTGTTGGTGGAGGAGGCTAACAAAACTTCTCAACTTTTGGTTTTTCAGCTGTTCATTTAGGGTCAGTAAATTATTGGTAGTTATTAACTAAACAACGTTCTCAAGTAAAGAATTGTCAGTTGAGAAGAAACATTGATGGGTAAAGGCGATGGAGGCTGAGCCTCATGAAAAAGGGGATGATTTACTGTAACATATTTGTATCTCTTTGTGTCTGTGTGTATGTGTGTTATTGTTGGCTCTGGAGGAAGGAGCAGTGCCTATAGCCTTCGTAGGTTATCCTAGACTGGCAAGATTGGTGTTATTAATGTTTCTCTTGAACTTTTGTAAATTAACAGCTGTGGGAAATATATAGGGAGGGAATACCAATGAAACAACATTTTAGGAAGAAGAGACTGGGTATAATGGTAAGTGCAGAGCCTAGAAATGAGGTTCCATGCAACAAAGGTGAAGAGGAGAGACAAGTAGAACAGGATTGCTTGAGGTGAGGTAGTATGCGTCCAGCCAACTCCAAGGTACTGAGGTCATTACAGTAGAGAGAAGAGACAGTGTGCCCATGGAGCAGGCACACTACATGTCTCTGCGAATGAATTTATGACACTTGAGCTGTGTAGAGAATTTATAATTGTTGGGAGTTGAAGTATCTTCTGGCTCTACAGAAGTCATATTTGTGCTTATTGAGAAAAGCCAGATATCCAAAAAACTGGAGAACTTCAGTATTAAAGGCAGTCTCCATTATTTTTTGAGGCTTGGAATGTGACTGCAATGAAATGATAATTGGAAGGTCAGAGGAATTGTCTTTCTTGGAATGGGATAACTTAGCATGTTCCCAAAGATCTGGATATAGCTCTGTAGAAAGGGAGAAAATGAAAAGTTTGGGGAGTATAGGAACTAGCAATGTTTGAGGGTAATGGAAAGGAACAGCAACGGGAGCAGTGCCTTTGTTGGTTTGAATTAACTGAAGCTACTTTTGTGCGTGTGTTCATGCAAAATGACCGAAGGGGATGCGATTGGAGATTTGCCAAGTGTGTGTAGTGTGGAGTTGGGTGCAAAAAGGAAATCTTTCTCTCCAGAGGTTCCTGCTCACAAAACTGTTCTGGCTTTGATATGGAATTAAAGGGGATGCTGCAAAATTGTTGGAAATTCTTTTTGGTGGTATGGAACTGGAAATATTGGTTGCAATTTAGAAATTGGGAAAGATTGAGTAATGTACAAAGTCATCTTCCATGATTCAAGAGGCTGAAGAGATGCTGGTAATTGCAAGAGTTATGACATTTGAGGTAGTGAGGGAGAGAAACTTAAATGGGGATACACATATTGTTATCTTTGGGGATGGTCATTTTTCTTGTCTTGCCTACACAAGCAGTACATACTCGTTCTTCACTTCAGCTTTATTATTATTATTGTTTTAGTGTCCTTTGTCTGAAATCTTTCATCACACCTCCTGTGACCTCTTCAGCAATTCTCTATCCAGTGTGTTTCCTCCTGTTCTATTTAGTCTATTCTGTCTTTCTGTGGTGTGCATCCTCATTTGTATCAGCATGTGTGTGCATATATATATATATATATATATATATATAATAATAATTTGAGGGAATATTATTCCTAACTTATAAGGAAAAATTCAATTTCACAAAATCAAATTTCACAAAATATAATATATATATAAAAATTAGAAAAAACCCACCTTTTATCAATCCAAAATGAACAATTAAATTACACCATCTAGAAAATTACATATAATAGAAATATAAAAAATAAAATAGCAATAATATACCGATGATTAAGTAAATTATTACATATATATTACCAAATATATATGTTTTTATTATTATTTTGCAATTTACTTAATCATCGGTATTTTATTGTTATTTTATTTTTTATATTTCTATTATATGTAATTTTCTAGATGGTGTAATTTAATTATTCATTTTGAATTGATAAAAGGTGTTTTTTTTCTAATTTATATATATATATGGATTTGCTTACTCCACTATGCCTGTGTCTTTTATTTAGCTGTTTTTTATTTATTTATTTATTTATTTGTTTTTTCTTTCTCATCCTGTCTTAAGTATGTGTATGTGTGTTGTGTGTATGTATATAGATTTATGTATTATAATGTTTGTGTCTATGTCTTTCCTACATACAACACCATTCTTACATATTGAGCAAGGCTATTTCCCTGGTGGAAAGAGAGTCTTATCTGCCTTCTTGCTTCCATATCTGGAATTTCTATCCCAGTTCTGTTACAGATTCAGCTATAGGAGTGAGATCCTCAGCATATTGTAGTTCCCACATGCAGCCAGTGTATGTATGGTGTGTGTGTGTGTGTGTGTATCTTTTATATTTTGCTTGTTTCAGACATTAGACTGTGGCCAAGCTGGGGCACCACTTTGAAGAATGTTTAGTTGAATGAATCAACCCCAGGACTTACTTTTGTAAACTTGGTACTTATGTCTTTTGTTTTTTTTTTGTCAAACTGCTAATTTACAGGAACATAAACACACCAGCAATGGTTGTCAAATAGTGTTGGGGGACAAAGGCCGACAGACAGACAGACACACACGACAGGGTTCTTTAAGTTTCTGTGTACTAAATCCACTCACAAGGCTTTGGTTGGCCCAAGGTTATGGTTGAAGACATCTACCCAAGGTACCTCACAGTAGGACTGATCCTGGAACTGGTGTTGGTGTGTTTATGACCCCATAACTTAGCTGCTTGGCAAAAGAGACCAATAGAATGAGTACCCAGCTTTAAAAAAGTAAGTCCTGGAGTTGATTCATTTGACTAAAAATTCTTCAAGGCAGCGCCCCAGCATGGCCACAGTCTAATGACTGAAACAGGTAAAAGAATAAAAGTATATACATATAGAGAGAAAGTCTTCTTGCATTTTCGTCATGATCCCATTCAGAGCCATTTGTTTAATGCTTTTTTCTGTTCTGATGTTAGTTTCTTTCTGTGCAGATCACTGTATTCAATGGCAGTTGAATTTGTATCGATTTTGACCCTTTTGAAATCAGACCTATATCAAACACTGTATGCTGTAGGAATTCAGAAGGGTGTCTTCAGTAATAGAAATAGCAAGAAATATTTGTTCTGTCTATGGAAATGAAGCTTCAAGAGTTCAGGCATGCCAAAGATGGTTTGGCCAGTTTCACTTGGGAAAATTTTTCTCTCATAGCAGAAAGAAAATAAGTGGGTGAGGGGTTAGGAACTAGGTGGGAATGTGAAACTGGGGTAGGGGGTTAAGAAGGGAGGATGTGTGTGTGCGTGTACATGTATATCTGTGTTTTGAAATGAGCTAAGAGGGTGGGGTGTGTGTAGAGGTGTACAAATGTTAAAGTGAAGCAGCATGGATTAGTTAAGATGGGATGTGTAATCATCATACTTATTTTACACCTCTTTTCCCATGCTGCATGAGTGGACAGGCACAGCATCTTGCCACTTGTCACAATCACTTGCCATTTCCTTCACAATATTTTGAGATCAATTTTTGCCACTTCTGCCTGTCTCTCTCAATTTGTGCAAGTTCTTTCCATTGAGATTGCTTGATATTAAAATAATAATAATGAAATTATTGTATACAGTGCTCAGGTGCACCATAACTTGTCAGAAAGTGCGTATAAAGTATATGCAGTAATGTATAAATGTCTGGAAAGCGAACAATGTATGAGTCAGATACATGCTTGTGTGTATATGGAGGGGAGAAAATCAGGTGTAGTGTTGGCGAATCCCAGAAAGCATGGAAGCCCTGAAGGATGTAGTGCTCCGACAACTAACAACTGATGCCGGCAGTTTGTCCCCAACTATTATTCTCCTTATACATAACACATCCATGCCCATGTTGTCTCTTTTCTTGCCCACTACTTCTGATTCCTTTTAGTCCTCTCACCTATTCTGTGCTCCATCAGTCATACTAACATTACACATTCAGTGGAGTCAGCTTTCAACTTTCACACATTATCCACATTTAATACCTATCTTAGCCTATAATGCAGCATTGCAGTTATTATAAAAGCATCATACAATCTTTGCTCTACTTGCAGAGAGAATTCCTTTATTGGTAACAGCTCCCTCAACTTTTTCCACCTGGTTATTATGCTTTCAGAGCATCCACCTCCACTGCTAATTAGGTCACCTGGAAAAGAGAGAGTGTGAAATATATTTCTGTGCCGTCCTCTGAATATTTAAAAGTATCTATTTCATTTGTGTACTTATTACTTAACTATTCCTATTCATCTCTTCTTATAATTCCAAGAATTTTGATGTCTGGCTAGAGTAGCTGTTTAACTGCCTCTGATATATGGGGCTGAGTAGCTGTGATTAAACTAGTTACTTAGTTTCCATGAATGTTAGATTTGACAGAATTGTTAGGGTTGTAATCTGTTATGACTAATGTTTTAGACTGTGAATGAATTGTTTAGGAGACTGGAAACCACTGAGAGGTCAGCTATTAGTAGATTGCAGCTGGCACTTACTAATCTTTAATAGTCTGGTTATTGTCATCATGTAGCCATTGATCAGCTCTGTTGGAGATTTGTAGAATGTAGATAGCTTTCATCTTGTTGCTCAAAAAAGTCATCCACAGCAGATATGATACTGTTCCCAGCTAAGTAATTTTTCATGTCAGGGAATAGATGAAAGTCAGATGGGACCAAATCAAGAAAACAGAGAAGTTTAATGCCACAGTCATGTACAGTCATTGAAAGCAAGGACTTGTGTGCTGGAGCATTGTCCTGATGAAACAAGACCCCTTTCCTCAGTTTTCCTGGTTGTTTGATCTTGATAGCCTTTCATAACTGCCTCAGCAAGTTGATATAGTACTCTCCATTGATGGTGTGACCTTTTTGAAGATAGTCAATCAACACAATGCTTTTTGCATCACAAACCCTTTTCTGCAGGTACTTGATAAGACTACAATGCCAAATTCTGTCAATTTTTAAGAAAAGTCGCTACTAGTTACTTTTGAAGTCTTCTTTGAAAGTCAGATGATGGTCAGTTTTAAGCAGAGATTGTGTTTCATATCCATCCTGTTTCTGTATTTGGATTTTATATAAAATGGCATGGAGAAGCTCTCATCACTTAAATGTGTAGTTGGGAATAGTATGAAATATTTCAATGCTTTGGATGCCAATTCTTGGGGCTCGTTTTTCACATGTAAGCAAAACTGTTCAATTTTACTGAATGAAACTTGACACAAATGACACACAAAGTTCGAAAAGTTGAATATTTCTTGAGAGAGCTCATCAAGAAAGCCCCAGGGTGTTAGCAAGGATTCTACAACACAATTCTGTAAACTTTGAAACCAATATATAAGACAGATCTTCTCATTGCAGCTTCTTAGTATTGTTTGACAAATGACTGAGACCTTTGGCAATATACTGTGCTTGAGAAGACCTACCAAACCAAGTGAGATCATAGTCATGGCTAGTTTGTCTCCATGCAATTCAAGAGACAACTGGAATTAGTTCTTCTACTGGCTCTGTGTGGTTTTCCAATTTTTCACACAAAAGTAGTTCTTGCTGTCTTTGAAAATATTCAATGTGTTTGTTCTCTTTATGTTTCATTTCTAAATGTTGGCAAAGTTTGGCTGATTTCATGCTTTCACTACACATCACACACTGTGGCTTTACTTTGTCATCATGGTAGCTGTATATAAATCTACATGATATGTATTCATCACAGTATTTACAAGTTTCTCATCTTAAAACTTGAACCTGTATTGGAAAAAATATTGGTTCAAGGGACATCTCCTTTTCATTTTAATGTATTTCCAATTTTTAACCAGCAGTCCTTAATTAACAGGGGATTATATGGTTAGATATATAAAGAACTTTTTTCGTTGATGTAGTTAATGCTGTTATGAAGAGAGTAATTCATAAAAGTATATGTATCATAGTGAGTTTATCCAAATATGTCATGTTCAGATGTAATTCTTTAAATTAATGCTAGTCAAACATGTGCTGCATTAACATGTGGCCCTTTACACTGATGCTACTAGTGCTAGGTTTGTAGCTGAGCAGGTACATGATGAAATGCCATATATTCCATATTCACAAAACACGGTAACAGTTTTGAACCATGCTGTACTATAATATCTTTGCTAATACAATTGAGAATTAAAGTTCAGAAATCAAAGAAACAAACAAGCAGTCATTGTATATTCAGAATGCTTCTATCCTATTCTGGGGCCATGTTGAAGTCAATCTTGTGGCAGATGTGTGTAAAGTTCCAAACATTATTTTTTATCAACCTCCTAGAGAGTAATTATACATTTTACACTGTAGACATTTAAAATGTTGAACTCAGCTGTTGAGCCCTCAGTGATACCTTTGCAGACCCATCCACTGTGGGAACCACCGCTATAGCAGATTAGTCCTGTGCATGCCACAGGATTATAGAAAGAGTAATGATTGTTTTGGTGCTGTGTCTTGGAAGGAGAGGTTTTAAGATGTTGTCTTCATTGAAAATATGTGCAATATTTTGTGAGAATGATTGCTCCATCTGCAGATTGAATTATCTTGTGGAAGTTCTGTTACTGGAGTATTTTTAGTGTTTAAGTAAGATGTGTGAATGTATTGTGCCAGATAATGTGGAAAGTTACGGTGCCTAGACTGACAGATTAGAAAGTAGGTCCTTAACTGTGAAGTGATTGTGTCAGGCAGTGATTTGAGTCTAGAGGTATGAAAAAAGTGTTGTAGTTGCGAGATGAACAGTCATACAAATCTGAGAAAGTAACTCTAACTGTTGTTGAATATCCATTATGTAGGTAAGTGTTGTAAAGTTGGGAGGTGTGAGACAGATAGATTGACATAATTCATTTGGAGCCGATGACTTGTCAAGTTGTGTCTAAGAGATAGACAGAATAACAAACATGCAAGGTGGGTCATCTGTGTAGGTGTCTGAGTTGGATGATATCAGATTGATAACCAATCAGGTAAGAATGTTTTATTAGCTTATATATATGGGGAGAATTCACAAAAAAAACCAAAAGATGCTGACAGGTGGTGTACAAAACAAACAGATGTATTAGTTTAATGCTTGGAAATCCACAGAAAGGAACACAATCAGGAATCACCACTGAAATGCTTCAAATATCGGGCAGTGTGGGTTATGGTCTTGTCACCTGCATCGTAAGTCAGGTAGTTCATGAAGGAGTCATACCCAATGACTGGTATAGCAGCACCACAGTCGACTATAGGGGCAAAGGTGATGCTTTAGATAGAAATAACTACAGGGGTATCAAATTATTGGATCAGGTGATGAAAGTTATAGAGAGGGTCATAGCCCAACTAATTAGGGAGAGAGTTAGCTTAGATGAGATTCAGTTTGGTTTTGTGCCAGGCAGAAGCACCACTGATGCTGTATTTCTGGTATGGCAACTGCAGGAGAAATACCTAGCCAAAGATAAACCTCTGTACTTGGCTTTTGCTGATTTGGAGAAAGCCTTTGACAGGGTCCTCTGATCCGTTATCTGGTGGTCAATGCGGAAACTGGGGATAGACAGGTGGTTGGTAAGAGCCGTATAAGCCCTGTACAGGGATGCTGTCAGAAAGTTGAGGGTTGGCAACTAGTATAGTGAAGAATTCTGAGTAGAAGTTGGGGTTCACCAAGGATCAGTCCTCAGCCCCCTCTTGTTCATTATAGTCCTCCAAGCAGTATCAGAGGAATTCAAGAATGGCTGCCCCTGGGAGCTCCTCTATGCTGATGACAATGCTCTAATAGCTGAGTCACTATCAGAACTAGAGATGAAGTTTAGGGTGTGGAAGCAAGATCTAGAATCAAAGGCCTTAGGGTTAACCTAGCAAAAACCAAAGTCTTAGTTAGTAGGAAGGCTGACAAATCACAAGCCCCTTTCAGGTAGATGGCTCTGCTTGATCTGTAGAAAAGGTGTGGGTAGAAACTCCATACAATGTACCTGGTGTAAGCTATGAGCACAAAAGGTGCAGCAATATCAAAGGAAGGTTAACCAGGGAGATAGTCTTTGTATGTTGCAGGTGCAGAGGGGCAGTAAACACTGAAGATGTACTGAAAACAGATTCCATCACATGCCAGGGGGAAAAACTATAAGTAGTTGATAGCTTCCACTTCGTAGGTGACCAAGTCTGTAGTGGGGGTGGATGTTCTGAGAGTGTAGCTGCCAGAACAAGGACTGCCTGGGCAAAGTTTAGAAAGCTCTTACCTCTGCTAGCAGCAAGGGGCCTCTTGCTAAGAATGAAAGGTAAACTGTATGATACAGGTGTGCAAGCTGCCATGCTACGCAGTAGTGAAACATGGGCCATGACTGCTGTGGACATGCGTAGGCTTGACAGAAATGGAGCTAGTATGATCTGCTGGGTGTGTAATGTCAGTGTGCATACATGACAAAGTGCCCTGAGGGAAAAGTTGGACATGAGAAGCATCAAATGTGGTGTACAAGAGAGACGACTGCACTGGTATGGTCATGTGTTACGTATGGATGAGGACAGCTGCGTGAGGAAGTGCCACGCCCTAACTGTGGAAGGAACCTGTGGAAGAGGTAGACCCAGGAAGACATGGGATGAGGTGATGAAGCATGACCTTCGAACATTTGGCCTCACAGATCCAATGAGACCGAGACTGTTGGAAATATGCTGTGATTGAGAAGACCCGGCAACTAAAGTGAGATCACAGCTGTGGCCGATGCCAATGTTGCATTTAAAAGTACCCTTGAAGCGTTGAGCGATATGATGTGCTTGAGAAGGCCTGTTGAGTCAAGTGAAATCAAAATCGTAGTCGTGGCCAGTACTGCCTGACTGGCACCTGTGTTAGTGGCATGTAATAAGCACCATGTGAACGTGGTTGATGCCAGAAGCCCTTGGCTGGCTCCTGTGCCATTAAAAGCACCATGTGAATGTGGTCAATGCCAGTGCCCCCTGACTGGCTCCAGTACCGGTGGCACGTAAAAAGCACTATCTGCTGAACATGGTCAATGCCAGTGACCCCTAATTGGCTCCCGTGCAAGTGGCACATAAATAGCACCATGCGAACATGGTTGATACCAGTGCTCCCTGATTGGCTCTCATGCCAGCGGCACGTAAAAAGTACCCACTACACTCTTGGAGTGGTTGGCATTTGGAAGGGCATCCAGCTGTAGAAACCTTGCCAGATCAGATTGGAACCTGGTGCAACCTATTGGCTTGCCAGTCTTCAGTCAAACCATCCAACCCATGCTAGCATGAAAAGTGGATGTTAATGATGATATATATACATACATACACACACACACACGTATATGTACGTGCACGCACACATGTATAAAGATCCAAGGATTATATATATATAAAACAACTTTCTTGGACAATAATGGTTTATTGAGACACAAAGTTCTTTCTTTTACTCTTTTATTTGTTTCAGTTGAACAAATCGACCCCAGGACTTATTCTTTGTAAGCCTAGTACTTATTCTATCAGGCTCTTTTACTGAACCGCTAAGTTCAGCATTGGTTGTCAAGCAATGGTGGAGGGACAAACGCAGACACAGATTTTTTTTCTTATTGAAGTACGATAAATTGGAAAAAGTTCTTTTTATATTTCACAACCAGGGTTGCCAGGTATGCGAATAAGGATCCAAGAGTTCAGGAATGGAGTAAACAAGATTCAGGCTACATATGTTTCATAGTGAGCAGAACCTTTGAAAGTGGTCAAGGATATCTTGATTGTATATATATATATATATATATATCACCGTGACCGACCAGGCTATCAGATGTTGCTACACATCGCTGGTCACAATGCGCTTCACATTGTTTAAGCGTTCAAATGGCGCCATCCTGCTGGCTAAGCCAGCAGGCCAACAGAAGAAAGTTGTGGCAAAAGAGTACAGCAGGGTTCACCCCCCCCTGCCAGAGCCTCGTGGAGCTTTAGGTGTTTTCACTCAATAAACACTCACAACGCCTGGTCTGGTAATCGAAACCACGATTCTACAACCGCGAGTCCGCTGCCCTAATCACTGGGCCATTGCACCTCCACATATATATAGTATAATGTTGGGACTCACATGTGTAGTATAATGTAAGGTCATCTGTCTAACATTCAGCCAGACAGCTAAACACCTCACTTTACAGTTTAGCTGTGTTGTGTAGTGGTGGGACTGTCTAACGGATAGACATACACACAGTTCAACTTAATTTTGTAGTGTAATGGGGAGACTATATGTGACAGAGCCATCAGTTTAGCTGTTGTGCAATGAATGGTGTGGCTGTGTGACAGACAGACAGACATCCTCTGTCAGTCTAGTTATGTAGCCAGGATGATTGCCTTCCCCTCCCTTGCCTGCTCTTTCTCTCCTTCTCTCTCTCTCTCCTCTCTCTCTCTCCAGCCAATAATATCTCAATTTACTTCAAATTCAATAAATCATCCGAGACAAACTAACTACTGATATCATCTCTCTCTCTCTCTCTCTCTCTCTCTCTCTCTCTCTCTCTCTCACTGGCTTCTGTGTCTGTAAAGGGTGTACATGTTTGTGAGTCTGTACATATATAGTATAGATGATGTGTATAGATACATGTGTGTGTTGATTTATATTTGTGTATACTGTGTATGTCTGTAGGTAGTGCTCAGTGTGAGTACTTGTGTATAGTATATATGCACAATGTTTGTGTATGTGCGTAAATATGTATGTATATATCATGAACTGTGTAATCTTCATTGTGTGACTATATGTTTATATGTTGTCTACATTCAATGTTAGACATGTGCATGTTTGCATGTGTCTGCTATAACTCCATTTACTCTGATACATGTCTACTTTCTATACAACAGTGTGAGTGGATGTATGGACACTTATAACGTGTGTGTGAGAAAATGTATCATTATGATTGGGTCATTTTATGGTTGATCCAAATCTTTTATTATCAGTTTTGTGCCTCAAATGTGAGAGTATTGCAACAGCACCTAGATTAGTCAGCAACACCTCAAAGTTATTGTGGAACTCTGGTTAAAAACCATTCTATCTAACAGCCACACATCAACATCCGATAAATCCTCTTAATCTGTCTTAATCTGCATTAATTTTATTTATTTTTTTCATTTTGACCTTAAATCTCATTTCACCATTGTTCAAAGTCTAGTGCTATAGAAACACCTACAATTGTTGGCAAAACCCACCTAAACATTGTTAGGGTTAAGGTTGTGTAAAAAAAAAACGCTTGCTGTGGTCTGAGGGAATTGGTTAATATGTAGTTAATCCCCCCCCCACACACACACAGCTGTTTTGCCTTTGTTACTTCATTGTTATTAACAGCAGTCCAGACATTTTTGCTCTTTAACTTATTTATTTATTGTTTATCATTCACAGTAGTCAGAAATGTTTTAGGATTGTGTTTTGACTTGATGTTGATAAACTCATGTTTTGAAGTGTTTTGTGTGTGTGTGTGTGTACGTTGGGGGGGGGGGAGGACTGGTGTTTCTTAAACAGTTATCTTCTTGTGTTGTTCTCTCTTCTTTTTATTCTCTCCCCCCTCCCCCACCGCCGCCCCTGTGTGCTCCTCACTATCTACAATCCAAGACAGTGTCTACTTCATCCGCTACCCACATCACCACAGTCATCACCACTATAGCTACAGACTTTTATTAATTCTGATCCCTGCCATCAGCTGTAACTCTTGTCTTGTCTTTTATTCTAAGGGAACCACAATTATATAAATTAAAGTAAGAACTGGTCTTTCCCCTTCCTACCCAGCTTGTTGACAATCAGTTTGAGTCCTGAATGCTTAGTCAGCTTGTTTTATCTTATTAAATACAGGTGGTGTGGGGTTGGGGGCAGTGTGTGTTTGTGAACCTGAATGTTTAGGGATGGGAGGAAGTGGATGTGAGTGGGGTGTCATTCAGTGGCTGGAGTCTGAGTGAGTTAGTCATTCAAAGATATCCAGTAACTTATAATAGCCTCTTTGGAACTCCTGTCTCTACATAAGTCTTTCACACACGATCACTACATAGATGTTAATACACACATGTACAATTGGGTACCTATTTATTTGAAAACACACACATAAAACCTACTTTAATTTCCTCATTTACACATTTTTTACACACAGTTTGTGTTGAAGAGTAGCTGTCTGAATGTAAAATCCTTTGCTCTGGTGTACTCTGTATTGTCACTGCTCTGTATAGCTATTTTAGTTATAGTTCAATTGGATAAACCTACTTAATCCATACAAATGAAAATGTGACAGTAGATGAACCTAGAGAAGTGTATTAACTACAATGAATTTACTAATACAAATTAAGTAATGTCTGGTGTCAACTTTTGGGGGCAAATATTCACCAGGGAAACATACTGATTACTGTCTCATGATGATAAGTTCAGTTCATCATAGTAATTATCACCATCATCATAGTAATTATTGAGCACTTTGTACCCTACAATAAATGAACTTTTTTTTAATTTAGAGCCTATTTTTGGTTTTATTAGTCCACCTAGAAGAGATGACTGCCCAACAATAGTAGTCTAATGGTAAGTTTTAAGGTGTGAATGTGTAAAGCTACAACAGATGCCCTCATTAATATTTTAATTATCAACCCTGAAAGGATGTAAAGAAAAATTGTGCTTAGCAAAGATGGGATGAAACAAATACAATCTGACTCTCTAATGATTCTATCTATGGGCAGTGTTAATTTGTTAGTTTAATGTTGTTTACAAATACAATGTTAAGTAGATTGTGTGCCAAACTGCTGGAAAAACAGAAAACTAAAATCAATAACAAGACATATTAGAGCTGAGCCCTTTTGCCTCTGACCTACTTGAAACTAAGAAAATATTTAGTTACTTCCAAATACACAGCTATTTACTGACTTAATTAAAATACATAAATGATATTTTGTTAGAAATATGGTCTCAAAAGGTTAAGAATCTTACTCAAATATGTTAGGAAATATCAATAATAAATTTCAGTTCAATACATATTGGTTTTGGTAATCCAGTCTCTTATCAGTTTGGTCTGTCATTTTGTTCTCTACCTTTAGCTTGCTGTAGGCACATCATGTTGCTGTATAAATTTTCTCCCTTCTCAATGCAATACAATGTGCCTGCAGCTACAGGAGAGATTAACTCATACAGTGACATGACGTGCCTAAGCATACTAAGGGTTAATAAGGCTTACTACATCCAAACTGTTTAGTTTCTTGAATCATCCATTTTTAATTTGATATGATTTCTTTGTGAAAATACATCTACACCAACAGTAACAATGCAATAAATATACTAGACAATAATGTTTTTGTTCTTCCCAAGTTGAATAACAAAAGAGAAAAAGAAAAGTGGATGTGCTTAGATTGACTGTGCAATTTCTTTAATAAATTAGTAAATAACCAATCTGTTTTGTGGTCTTCATTTCAGTTTCACTTTTTTCTTTGTTTTGCAGACTATTTCTGATAGTTCACACTTGGCAAGCTCCAACTTTGATAAGCTAAAAGTACAAACAGAACATTTGGAAGCACACACTAACTCTTGTACCTGGTGGGTGTGGCTTATGATTGCTGCTGTGACATTGACTTTTCTTTGGATGATAATATTTATTCGAATATTTTCAAAATAATTTCTGGTTCAGTTACTAAAAAACATCTTTACTGTTACTAAACTATAATGTTTTTGTTCCTCCCCGCCATCACCAGTTATCAAATTTGGGCTGTTTGTAAATAATGGGCTTTTGAGCAAAATTAGAAGTACCAGATTTTCAGCATACATTGTTTGGGGAAATTTAAACAATAATACCATTACGTATTGTTGTATAATACACACACACACACATACATTTTGACCAAACTGTCAGTTGTTATACACTGCTGGTTATGATGCACTTCTTTGCATTGTTGCTTTCGAATGACACCACTCTATTGGCTAGACAAGCAGCCCAATAGATATATATCAATGTTTTAACATCCACTTTCCCATGCTTGCATCACTCAGGTGTGATATGTTGAAACAAATTTCCTACAGCCAGATGACCTTCCTGTTGCCAAACTCTACCTGTAGTAAGGTAATATTTCTCCATAACCAAATATGTCTCTGACAGGAAACAATAAGCACCAGTTCCATAATGGTGACACTTGCAATTATCATGCAATCTCAAGGCAAGGAGGCAGTAACACACACATACGGACATGCACATACATACACACATATATATAATTAAAAGGGAAATTCTGAGAAACTATAAAAATACCTAAAAAAAAAACAACCTACTAAATATGAAATTCCAGGTTAAGAAGATAGTAGAAAGATTACATTTCAAAGATAGAACAGAACTCTACCTCTCTAGAACCCCTAGAATTTACCTGAAGAAACATAAGCCTAACTTCACTACTTATCCATTACTTATATGCTTCTCAAAGTCAGATATAGGTAGATTTAGGAAGTTTATCATTACCTAATATATACCCAAGCTTAGAAATGTAATTCAACTTAACTCATGGTCTAGTCTATATGAGATAATTGATTGGTTCACTGATGTTTAGAATAAAGTTCATACATTTAAAGATATCAAATTACAATGCATCCATTAACCCAATTCTATTCAACAAAGCATCAATATTGATGATGACAAGCTCAGGCTTATCTAAAGAAGAAATAGACATTATTATTGATGGTCAGAAAGTTTAGAATTGAATTCGATGAAATATTGTGATAGGGTTAGGGTTGATCAGTTCAACATTACCATGGGATTGAGCAGTTCTACTCAGGTATTGAACTTAGTAAGTGTATATGTGTGTGTATGTATATATATATATATATATATATATATATATATAACCATTTTCTATCTGTCTCTCTCTCTCTTGTTGCTCACATGTGACCATTGTCCATCTTTTTTTTGTCACGTGACCATTTTTCTTTTCTTGCACGGATGTTCAAAAGACTGAATGTGTTTTTTTTTCTCTCTCTTCAGTCTTTTCTCTTTTCAAAGAAGATACTTCTTCTCCCAGCATTCACTATTTTCCGCTCGTTCTGGTCTAACAACTCTCCATGTTTCTTTTCACTCGGTTTCCTTGTATGTCTCCACTGTCCTGTTTTATTTCCCAACTTTGACCCTTTATAAATCCAAGACTTATATTGTCGTTGAATGCTCAAAATGAGGGTCAGATAGACAGGTGACAACTGATAAAGGGTCCTTTCTTGTCCTATTTTCCATTTTTTTCCCCTCATTTATGTATTGAACTTATTTCTTTATGTATGTCATGTTGTTTGCACCGTTGGTAACATCCTGTACACATTTATGCATATACATATGTATATATATATATATATATATATATACACACACATACATACACATATCTTAAAATAGTGAAAACATGAAAGATGTGTTGGACTGAGATTTAATATGAATGTATTGTATATAATACTGTAATAAAAAAGTTTTTGAGGCTGTATTATTCTCTGTTCTTATTCATAATGTATGTATATAGTGGGCTGTATAGTACACTACACCATTTACATTTGGATGAAGCTTTAATTTATAGTTAAAGGGATATTGAGGAGTTACGTAGATTGAGAGAGAATAGAAAAAAAAATATTAATTCTCTATTCTCCTTTCTAAGTATCTGTGTGACTCCTAATTCTTACTTACACTATAAACCAAAGCTTCATACAAATGTCAATTTAGTATCATTTTAATTCTCTGTCTGATGAAGTTCTAATAGATATCTTACATTTTTTTTCTACATGAACACTTTTATAACTCCTATTTGTAAATGAAACATGTGTAATGAGGAAACTTATCTTTTAATATATATTATATTTGGACGTGTGTGTTTGTGTATATATATATGTGTGTGTGTGTGTATATGTATGTCTATATGTGTGTGTATATGTATAGCATATTTGCAAATATAAATGTGAGTGCATGCGTACATATGCATTATACCTTCTTTCCTCCTTTCCTATTTGACATCCTTGTATTCTTCCCTCCACTTCAGATTTTACTACCAAAACTACTACTCACTTCGGTATCACCCCACCCATACCTTTTCTCTACCCATCCCTTAATGCAGCTGTCATATCACCCCTACTCTCATATTTCACATTCTTTTATTCTTTACCTTCTCATCTCTTCCTATCCCTCCCCCACACCTCTCCCATCACATTATCTTGACCACTAACTAACACTCCCTTTCTCACTTCTTTCACCCTTTCTTCACTATTTGTTTTTCTCTCCTTTTTTTTCTTTTTCCCTCATTTTCTCTTCCTGTTTTAAATTTGACCTATCTCCTCTTTCTAATCATGCACATCTCTCCTTCCCTATCTATTCACAAATACTACCCATACATTCTCAAATTTTCATTCACACCACAAGACCCTTTCGAACGAGCAACATTGATTCTACGGCTCCATACTTTGAAATGACTAAACATGAACTGCTATTGGAACTTACCATGTACAGGAAACTTTTTAACCACTTCTATACACCATTTTCCTCGAATAATGGAACTGCAACTACAATATCTTTATATATCTTATTTCTACTTTCATTCTCTTATTTCCATCATATTCCCTATCTCCTTTTCCATAATAATTTGAATTCAAATATTTTCTCACACTGTCTCTGATGAAGGGATATCCATAATATCCCAGAAATAGCTGTAAGACTTTCATTATAAATGTCCTGAAAACTCCTCACAGCCTTGGATTTGTTATCTCATTCTGTCTAATATATATATGTATATATATATATATATATATATAGTGTGTGTATAAATGTGTGCAGATGAGATGATATACACTATCCAGTTTTGTAATTTAAATTTGACTTGTCACAATAGTAATATATTTTTTCATTATGGTCAATCTCTTTTATCTAAGAGATTCTTGTTATTTTGAAAAGTGAAATATTTGCCCAATAAAATGCTATTTTATTCTACCTTCAGTCTTTGCGTATTATTTTATCCCCTATATTTGGTACCTATGTGCTTGTTTGTGTGCAAATGTATGTGTGGTAAGTCTCAGTTCCAGTCTCAGTCTCCCTACATGATACCTTAAGCTTGTGTCTTCTACTATAGCCCTTAATCAACCAAAGCCTTTTGAGTGGATTTGGAAAGATGGAAACTGAAAGAAGTGCATCATATATATATATGTGTGTGTGTGTGTGTGTTTGTTCATCCCCCAGTACTGCCTGATAATTGGTGTTTGTTGATGTTATCATAACTTAGTGGTTCAGGATAAAGAGGCCAATAGAACAAATGCCAGGCTTAAAAGAAAAATTAAGTACTAGTGTCCATTTGTTCAATTAAACCCTCCAAGCATGGTCACAGTCTAAAGACTGAAACAAACATTTAAAAGAAAATATATGTATGTATCATCATCATCACTTAACGTCCACTTTCCATGCTAGCATGGGTTGGACGGTTCAACTGGGGTCTGGGAAGCCAGAAGGCTGCACCAAGCCCAGTCTGATCTGGCAGTGTTTCTACGGCTGGATGCCCTTCCTAACGACAACCACTCCGTGAGTGTAGTGGGTGCTTTTTATGTGCCACCGGCACAGGTGCCAGACGAGGCTGGCAAACAGCCATGATTGGATGGTGCTTTTTACGTGCCACCGCCACGGAGGCCAGGCGAGGCTGGCAATGGCCACGATCGGATGGTGCTCTTTACGTGCCACCGGCACGGTGGCCAGTCGGGACAGCGCTGACAACGGCCACGTTCGGATGGTTCTCTTACGTGCCACCGGCACTGGTATCACAGCTACAATTTCCATTGAGCGAGAGGCCTTTTGTCACCAGCAGAGGTAAGAGATCTCTGAACTTTGCCCAGGCTATTCTTACTCTAGCAGTTACACTTTCAGCACACCCGCCCCTGCTACTGACTTGGTCACCTAGGAAACGGAAGCTATCAACTATTTCTAGTTTTTCTCCCTGGAATGTGGCGGAAGTTGGTCTCTGTGCATTTTCAGTGTTTATTGCTCCTGAGCATCTGCCACATACAAAAACTATCTTCCTAGTTAGCCTTCCTTTGACATTGCTGCACCTCTTATGTGTCCATAGCTTACACTTGGTGCATCTTATAGAGTTTCTACCTACACCTTTTCTACAAATCGAGCAGAGCCATCTACCTGAAGGCGTTTGTGATTTGTCTACCTTCCTACTTAGGACTTTGGTTTTAGCTAGGTTGACTATAAGGCCCTTCGATTCTAATCCTTGCTTCCACACCTGAAACTTCTCCTCCAGTTCTGATAGTGACTCAGCAATTAGAGCAAGGTCATCAGCATAGAGGAGCTCCCAGGGCAGCCTGTCTTGAATTCCTCCGTTATTGCCTGGAGGACTATGATAAATAGGAGGGGGCTGAGGACTGAACCTTGGTGGACCTCTACCTCTACCCGGAATTCTTCACTGTACTCGTTGCCAACCCTCACCTTACTAACAGCGTCCCTGTATAAGGCTCGCACGGCTCTCACTAACCATTCATTTATCCCTAGTTTCCTCATTGACCACCAGATAAGGGATAAGGGATCGGGGGACCCTGTCGAAGGCTTTCTCCATATCAACGAAAGCCAGGTACATAGGCTTATCTTTGGCTAGGTATCTCACCTGCAGCTGTCTTACCAGGAATATAGCATCAGTGGTACTTTTGCCTGGCACGAACCCAAACTGCATCTCATCTAAACTAACTCTTTCTCTAATTAGTTGGGCTATGACCCTCTCCATGACCTTCATTACTTGATCCAGCAACTTGATACCTCTGTAATTATTTGTATCTAGAGCGTCACCTATACCTTTGTAGCAGTTGACTATTATGCTGCTACACCAGCACACACACACACACACACACACACACACACACACACATATATATAAGGAGCTTTCTTTGATTTCATATCCGTTATCGGCTCATCAACCCGAATGGAAGTAGAACTCCGTAGTCAAATGAGTTAACCTTTCCTTGCGTTATCGTCTGTGTATATTGACTCGAATAATCATATTGCTGGATGACTGCCTTTCTGCTGACTAGAACTGTTTGTTTTGGGGGCTAAACTTGATTGATGTGTTCAAGTTGTTGACAATAAAGTTCTACAGTAATGCTTGCCCATTGTTTCAATAACTGGAAGTAAACAATACCTACTGTATTCCGCCAAACGCACTGCAAAATCTTCTTTTGGTTGTAGATCTGGCACGGTCGTTGGAACTAGATATTTTCATTTGACGATAGCCATGATTTCTTACGTTTATCGTTGGTATAGACTATCCACTTCTCATCGCCTGTTATAGTTCGATTAAGAATTGATGTTTGTTCATTCCTGATTAGCAAATTGTTGAATGCACAGCTACATCCTTGGGGGATAGCTTATGATGTACCTCCTTTCATAAAGGTTACTGAAAAAAAATAATGTTTAGGACAAAAAGGAACCACCCCTAAATAGATCCTGATAAGGAACCATCCATTCGAGTTGGCAGATGTATGGTTGATAAGTCGATAAAGGATATGAATTCAAGGAAAGCTGGAGCTTCAAGGATCCCTACTGAGATGCTTAAAATATTGGGTTGTGTAGGGTTTGTGCTAGTCAGCCTCTTAGCTAATCAGGTAGCTGCAATAAAGACAAAGGATGTGCATTCGAGAGGTAACTAAAGATACATCAAACGTAGAATCAGAACATGGTTATTACAGGAAGAGTTGTAAACTTAATCAGGAAGAAAATTAAATTGGTTGAAATGTTGTTTGGCTTTGTACTTAGATGTACAACCAATCGTATTGTTTTCTAGTGAGACAATTACAGAAGTTCTTAGACCGGAGCAAACCATTATTCTTAGTGTCTGTTATCCTACAGAAGACTTTTAACAGAGTTTCTCACACGGTGATTTAGTGTTCGCCGAGGAAACTAAAATTAGCAATGCATTCACCAATGAATTTAGCGTTCAAGTAGAAGTTCATCAGGAGTCTGTTCTGTTCATTATAACAGCTTAAAACAGAGAAGTCTAAGAGGGAGCAGCCATGTGCTCCTGTATGCTGACTATGTGCTTACAGTAGAGGAATTAGAAATGAAAATTCAGATGTGGGCGCTCAATTCTAGAATTGAGTGTCCTCAAAATTAACTTTGCGAAGATTAAAGTAAGTAGGTGAGAAGGGCCATGGCATCATTTTCGAAATGACCATGCACAGCATGCAGAAAAGGAATTTCATATGGTGTACCAGGTGTAAACTAAGGATATTATAGTATCACAGGAAGATTATTGGAGAAGGGAGACTTCAAATGTAACAGGCGCAATAAGCACTAAGAGCTAACAAGAAACAGATTCTATCAAATGCCCCGAGGCTCAATTAAAGTTGGTAGTTTCTGCTACTTAGGAGACCCAACTAGTAGTGGCAGAGTGGGTGTTCAGAAAGAATGATAGCCAGAGTAAGAATGGATTGGAAAAAGTTTTGGGAACTATTACTTCTGGTGGCAACAAAGCGCTTCTCCTTTAGAGTTAAAAGCAGATTGTATAATGCATTTGTACGAAGAATGATATTGTATGGTAGATGTGGGCTTTGAATACAAAGGATTTACGAAAGCTAAAAAGAAACACAGTATGCTTCGCTGGATGTATGAAGTTAAATGGATATAAAAAGGATTCAAGTATCGTGCAAGAGAGAAGCAGCCTGCGCTGATATGGGCATGTGATGATGCGTATGAAGGATGAGATCAGAAGCTAACAAAAGGGAAAGGAGAGCGACTGCTCACCTGCTGAGCTGTTTGTATGACACACATATATGCATTGTGTTGTATTTGTGCTAGCTTCTGCATATGTGTGGTTAATGTGCAGTTCACAGAATTATATTGCACTTCATGCCTTTGTTTACTTATATCCATGTTCTGCTTCTTCCCCCACCTCCTCTTACAGATAAATATTTATTATGACCATCCCCGCAAACCTCCGCCCTTGAAACTAAATGTATATTGTATATAATTCTCAACCATTCCTTATGAAACCCGATTCTCTGCAAGCTCCCTCTGCCACTCTCCTCGTCCTCCTCCTCCCCCTCTTATTTGTGACTGTGTCATTGTGTTCATGTGTCCGTATATCCCTTTTGCTTTCTTTTCTGAATATGGGTTTCAAATTTCGGCACAAGGCCAGCAAAATTATGGAAAGTGTTAAGTCGATACATCGATCACAGTATTTGATTGGTACACCGTTCGAATAAAAGGCAAAGTTGACCTCAGTACGTAAAGAGTCAGTAAATTGTCGCTAAACATGTCCTACATGTTAACGGTGCTGCCAGCTCGCCATCCTACACTTGGTCATAACCATTTCATTAACATAGATCCTGCTACAACTTTGGCTTCTTATCCCTCCCACATTTTTAATTAATTCCGCCTTTGTTCATCTCGCATACTGCATCGCATCAGCTACCATCTCATTCTTTATTTGCCATCTTGTTTATATATTCTGTGTCTATCTGTTGTTTGTTTACTGCCCCTCTCTCTCGCTTTCTCTTAGTCGAAGAACAAATAGGCGAAACGTTAGATTATTTCACACCTTAGGGCAATTTTTCATACAAAACTCTTCTAGTAACTCTCCTACTCTAGTAATAGTTCCTAACTTAAGCACAATGTTGTGAATCGGGGTAAAAAAGAAAACTCGACAGTCAGGCGTAATAGACGAAGGTTACGATGTTGGCATTTGTCCCCTCCGCCTGACCGTTCTGGGATAGTTTCCTTTCGGCCTATTTCTGGGTAAGACTAGCCACCCCGCTCATCACCTCTTCCCAGTTCTTGTCCACCTGGAGGTCTTGACCAAACCAAACCAAGCCAAAACCCAAATAATTTAACCGGTCCGTCGGTCCAGCGTTCGATGGCGCTGTTGAATGGCATAGACCTGCTCTTCCAGGCGCCGAGCTGCAGGCCCAGCGATTTTTCTTGTTTAATTTTTGACTCGTCACTGCCTCGTATTCCCTTAGATTAGTGCCGATCACCTTGATGTGTTTGGTGTCCAACACTATTCAGTGGCATTGTGTATATAAACACGCATCTTCCGCATATTAGTTCCCGCGGTGTGCCTTTCAAAATCTCCAGCTTCCGTAGTAGTGACTCCCACTATTTATCATTATTTTTGTTGTTGCTGTCACTTTTGTTGGTACTGTTGTTAGAAACGTTGACCTTAGCGTTGTTGTTACTATTTTTGTTACTGTCGTTGCTGTTGATAATGATGATGATGATGATGTTCCCGTGCAAGAAGTTTTTTCAGTACCACCTCGTTGAATCTTGTAGTGAGCGTTACCGCCGACATAGTTTCTGACTAAAGAAGTACAAGAGAAAGTTAATAGGTATTACAAAAATTGTGCAATTTAGGACACAATTTGGCAGTCGCCCTCTTTACACAATGAAGTAGAAGCCCTTATTTAAAGCTTTGGCAAAAATTTTCAAACTTAAATTCTTTTCAACAAAATTTGATAAACCAGAAGCCGATACGTGATGATGATGACGACAACGACGACGACCATGATGATGATAATGATAATAATCATCGTTTCTAATAAAAGGCCTAGGAATTTGGGTGGGGGGACTAATCAATTACACTGACCCCAGTGTTTTACTAGTACTTAACTTATTAACTCCGAAATGATGAAAGCAAAGTCAATCCCGGCAGAATTTGAACTTAGAACGTAAAGACGGACGAAATGCCGCTAAGCGTTTTGCCCGGCGTGCTAGCGATTCTGCTAGCTCACCGCCTTAATAATAATAATAATAATAATAATAATAATCTGTGCTGCCTAAGAGCAAGTATTAAAGACCAATTACATCAAATACAGGATAGACAACACATCAGAAAGCGATAAACGCAGAATCTGTGGACAACATGCTGAAACCGTATGGCATATTATCAGCCAATGTACATCACACTTGGTATTCTGAGCACCAGGAGTGAAAACTATTTAAAAAAGAAATTGATTACAACTTCAAGGTGGGGAACTTACTGAAATCAGTACTTCTTGGGATTGGTAGAATACTTAAAAAGTGTATGACAATTGAAGGTGCCACAACAATCCGCTGATTGCGGACAGCTGGCACCTGTATTGCGTCACTTGCAGCAAATACTATGCGATGAACGGAATAACATCAACTACTACTACTACTACTACTACTACTACTACTACTACTACTACTACTACTACTTACTGTGGGCAGTATTGAAGTATCAAGAAATTATTATCTCTGAAAGCTGTCTTCTTCTGTCTTGAGCTTCACAATGATTACAGACAACATTCTCGCCATCAATGTTGCGACGTTCAGCTTTTGCGTTTCCACTTTTCTTCACATTCTCGTTCATTTTTCTTTTCTCGAACTCTTTCTCTCATCTCTTATAGATACTCATTGCATTCTCTTTCATTCATTGCTCCTGTTTACCTTTACCTTTCTCATTCTTTCTCTTGTCAGCGCATGTCATGTGTCGCTGTATATACCTTATAAACAAATATAAGTTTCGATTGCGCAGACAATAATTAATTGCACTAAATCACATTCGTTAAGTGATTGGTAATAAAGAAAGTTTTAAAAGTCTTTAAAAGAAACTACACTTTTCGTTGTCTAGTCACCACTAACCAATATTTTTACTCACACCACCACCACCACCACCACCAATTATAAAACCCCTGTGGTACTTATATGAACCAAGAAGGCGGCCTGCATTGGTACTCGGTTTAGTAAAAATAACAACCAAACCGTATTACATGGGTTTCTTTTTTTTTTAAATACTTTTTTCACATTATTACTAGAATGATTTTCTCATATTTTTGGGTGTGGTGCGTGTAATAGGATAAAGATAAATCCGTATAATATGGTTTGGCTGTTATTATTAACCACTTGAGCGGGCCTTTTCCTTGTATCATGTACATGAGAGTCTTAAAAATGCATAAAAAGTTTGAGAAAATAATGGTAATTTGAAGACTGGGAATAGGTGTCCTAATTTTTTTACTTACTGAGACTTGATGAAAAGGCAATTCCTAAAACCAATCAGTTTGATGCACTTAATATTCCGTTTGATTGTTGTAATTTAACAACTGTAGGAAAGGCATGAACAGTGAAGAGATTTCAGGAAAGAGATGTTCTGAAAAGGAAGAACTAAACACAGCAGCTGATGAAAGGTCTAGGGATCTGAACATAACAAGAGTAATGAGAGAAGGAGAGGAACAAATGAAAGAGGTACAAGACCAGCTGGTACTAAGGAACCTAGGCCATTATAGTGATGATCGAGATGACAGTGATGTTAAGGATGTTCTTTCGTTAGGGGAGATCCTCTTAAAAAATCAAGGGATGACGGGATGGAGATGGCGGGAAACGTGAAAAACAATGCAATTCCGTCTTTCGTTTTAAGGAGATTTTGTGGCTATCTTTAGCAATAGAGCACCCCTGGTTATGTTAAAAGGGTTATTGGTAGTACAGTGGCTAGTGACTAATATACAACGGTCAGTGATAGTTATAAGGATGAGAGGCTACATTACGGTCAGTAATAGTTACAATGATGACAAAGGTCTGAGAATGATCAGAGATCATATTATAAAAAGATGGTTAGCTAAACCACCGTGGTCAGTTTACATTACATTGATCAGGATCTGCAATATACTATATATTGCAATATACAATATAATATACTAGTTGTTACGTTACATTTGGTCAGTGTATGTACACGCACATACACAATCGCTAACACGTTGTTTAGTGTTACCCCATTTAGTGCTGATTCGCTATAATTTCTTGAAGATAATATTTTCTGTGGTTTAACATTACATATAATAACTGAATGCTAACATGAGAGAAACTATAATCCACACGTATGCATACTCCCATACTCTCAAACTGTTCACAGTTTTTTTACCCATCACAAATAGAAATGATCTACAATTTCAAGTGCTAAATGTTCAGTTAAAATGCCGAGGAATAGCATCACACTTGAGGTGAAACTGAAAATCCTGAGTTGATTGGAAACTAGTAAACATCAGTGACCATGTAGGTGGTTCCTTGCATTTAATAATTGTAGGGCAGGATTCACGACAGACGAACTGTAGGCAGGAACTTCGCTGCGGGCTAGCTAGGAAGTTGGTCAGCAGCGAAAGGGCTTCCGGTGAGAGAACAACAAAAGAATGTCAGCAGTGTGTGTTGAACAAATCTGAATGAACTAAACAGAAATAACTGTCGAAGCCCCGATGTACGTAAAGTAATAAACCTTTTGATAAATGTATTCTCGTCTCCACTACTTTGCGTATAGCTTAACAAAGCTATACAGTGATAATTAATAACCTCGGATCTTTACCTTTTGACCGACAGATTTAAAAAATAATTTTTTGTAACTAAACACTTTCAAACTTCGGACACTGGTAGAATGTGTCATATAAAAGATCTTTTACTCTTAGCATTTTTGAGAAAAACTTATATTTAGGAAAGTTATTTCACGTTAAAGTTGTAGTATTTCGGTAATTTCAACCAATCAATGAC
Organism: Octopus sinensis; assembly: GCF_006345805.1. NCBI lineage: Eukaryota > Metazoa > Mollusca > Cephalopoda > Octopoda > Octopodidae > Octopus > Octopus sinensis. The sequence goes on from NC_043012.1 coordinate 29,148,527, forward strand.
GTGTATTCAGCCGAATAAAATTACTGCTGTTGTTTGTCAACAAGAACTTCCGGCGGTATGTATTTCGTTTGTCACTCTTATTTATGACATCGTTCGTCCGTTTGTACTGGTTTTAGCTTTAAGATTTTAGGGTTAGGGTTAGAGTTTTAGGGTTAGGGTTGTCATAAATAACAGTGACAAACGAAATATACATCGTCAGAAGTTCTTGTTGACAAACAACAGCAGTAATTTTATTCAGCTGAATACACGTCATTGATTGGTTGAAATTACCGAAATACTACAACTTTAACGTGAAATAACTTTGTAAATATAAGTTTTTCTCAAAAATGCTAAGAGTAAAAGATCTTTTATATGACACATTCTACCAGTGTCCGAAGTTTGAAAGTGTTTAGTTACAAAAAATTATTTTTTAAATCTGTCGGTCAAACGGTAAAGATCCATAACCTCTACTTCACCACAAAAAGGTGCCACGACCTTTTGTTGTAAGCGAAGAAGTTGACTCGTTCAAAGAGTAGATTTTAGGAAAATATGGAAGACATGTTTATTGTATGGGTAGACGACAAGACGACGAAACACAACATGCTCTTAAGCCAAATTATTAAAATAACACATCTTAATTAATTAAACGTGTCTTCTAATTACACCATAATTTTACATTCAAAATGTGTAACATTTTAATGTGAGGCTATTAAAAGTTATTAAGTGCTTCCAGAGTATACAGACAGACACACATAGACACATATATGTTTGTCTATCTATCTATCTATCTATCTATCTATCTATCTATCTATCTATCTATCTATCTATCTATCTATCTATCTATCTATCTATCTATCTATCTATCTATCTATCTATCTATCTATCTATCTATCTATCTATCTATCTATCTATCTATCTATCTATCTATCTATCTATCTATCTACCTATCCATCTACGGACGTGCTGTCACTTCGGCTCCGAAGGTAATCGTTTATTTTGACTATTTATAGACCATATTTTGTGTACATTTTTGTAAATAAGGTGTGTAAGGCACCCAACTTTCGTTTGAGTACTTTTCCAAGGGAGGAATTCGCCCCTAGGGGCAGTTTCAACCCTATTTAATTTGTGTAATTTTCTTCTCGACATTTCGAAAATGTCGAGAAATTGTATTGTAGAACGCTGGTCGCGTTCCTTTATCGACCAACATTTTCCTAGTCTGGAAACGCTAGGAGAAGAAAAAAAGAACTCATGCACGCAAAGTGCAAACCTGAATGACGTGGCAGTGAACGCTGCAACCACTTGCGATAACAGCACTGTCACCACCACCACTAACAACAACAACAACGAGACTACTACTGCTACCACCACCGCCTCCACCATCACCACCACCGCCACCTCATCCACTACCTCAACTACCAACAACAACAACAAGAATAACAACAATTGCCCCACCATTTCGACATCTGCTGCCACGGCTGTCTCTTCTGCCACTGACACCACCGCCGACACCAACAACAAAAACAACAATAACAATTCCGTTCAGACCTGTTTTCCTCCAACACCAAGAACTGAAGGGAATAAACAAAAAACTGTGACCACCAAACAAATTGACAAAAGCTGCTCGAACACAGGGACAAACTATGCAAGTAATTTTCCACCCCTTCCTACTTGCACAATGAAACCAAATACACCGATTTTACCAACTACAGCCAACAACAACATCACCACCAGCAGCAACAATAACAAAACAACAACAAATTTCGCCGAGGCGATAAAAGAAAAAAAGACAACAGTATATTTTACTGCACAGCAGATAAAAGATACGAAAATTTTAATAACGGAAGTAGATGGTATAGTAAAAATAAACATACCACAAGAAATATTAGAAAATGAAAAAAAAAGAACTATTATATATAAAATAATTAATAAGAAAACAAAAAGTCCAGAGAAGGCTAACACAAGCATAATCGAAAAATGATTGAAACCCATCTGGAACTACAAAGAGTATGTGACCTGGTGGAACAAGTTCGCACACATACAAGTGGTCTTCCACACTGAAGAGTTAGCAAAACGTTTCTCAACGCTAACTCTTCATTCAGATGAACTGACATTAATACCAAGCTATCGTGGACAGAAAGTGACTAAGATCACTTTAAACAATGTCCCCAAAATAGCGAACAACCTATGGCTAGTAAAGGCCTTATGTGTGAAAATGGAAGATTTCACAATTTTAGAAACTACGGTCACGGAACACAAAGACTGGGTGGGAAAAAGAGTAGAATTTCTACTACACATAAACCAAGATGACATAAAGAAAATACCCACCCAGATATGTGTATCAGAAGACCACAAGTTTTATGTGGTCGTCGATGGCAGAAGACCATGTTGCTACATATGCGGCAGTGAGCAACACCTAAAAAAAGATTGCAAAAATGCCGCAAGAAAACAACAACAACAACAACAGCAGCCGGAAAAAACAAAAAAGCCAGCTTTACTACCCACACCACAATTTGTATAAACAGGACTAATCACAGAAAATCAACAAAAAAAAACCTCACCAACCAAACAACACTACCAACTGCACCAAGAACAGAAACAACACCAACAACAACCAAGAATAAACCAACTCCCAAACCAAGAACATCTGCCAAAAAGACACTCATCGAAAATGAAGAAACAATTACTACTCCAAATCCCCACAAAATTGACACCCCAAACAACACAACAATACCTACAATCACTCAAACACAAAATACCCACACCCCACCTCCAAAACCGCATACACCACAACCTAACACTCACCAACCAACACTAACAACAAAATCAACACAGTCTACAATAGACCCCAATATTTTCCCCCTCCCAATCTCTGATTCCTCTGATTTGTCATTAGACGAAGAAGACACAGAAGATTGGCAAATAGCCACAGGGGGGAGAAGAAAAGGGAAAAAAAAGAAAAGAAAAGATAACAAACAAAGCAGGAAGATTCACCACTCCCGAAACAAAAACATCCACAGAAAACAAACACATCAACACAAACACACCATCATCAAACCCCCCAACAATGCTGACAGCCATAAACACAAACAACCACGACTAATGGAACACATTAGGTCAAACACCAACATAACTGAAAACGACATAAAAACAAATAACCACCCACGCACAACACCACCACAACACATTAAAATAATACACGTAACACAGAACACATACAGCACCCTGAAATCTCTTTACCCTGATGCAGTAGGGAGATTTCAAAAATATTCATCAAAGAAACTATATAAAAACCTCATGGAAGAAGACTGTGAGGTGAAAAACAAAGGACTTTCGGACAACAAGTAACCTTTTCTCTCTCTCTTTCCTTTTTTGCACTTTCTTTTCGTGTGTAAAACACAATTTTTTATCGGAACATGCTCAGAATAGGCCATATAAATGTACGTGGCTTGGGGTCGCCTTGGAAACAAGGCTACCTGTTAAATGACATCAAGTCACTAAATCTGAATATCATAGCCATCAGTGAGACCAGACTCCACAGCTCGCGGGCACTCCAGCACAGTTTCGGTACACATTTCAACATTTATTTTTCTCCGTGTCTACCGAGAATGGGCGGAGGTGGCACCGCGGTGCTTCTCCGGAAGAGTCTGGATCTCAAAGTAAGAGCAATTTTCCTAGACCCGGGGGGTAGGCTGGTCGTTTTGGATGTCGATGGCAGCAATGAGTGTGATTTTCGACTGATAGCAGTTTATGCTCCGTCCTTAACAGGCCGACTAGATTTCTTTCGACGTCTAGAGTCTTTCATGGGAACGTCTCGTCCTTTACTTTTAGTGGGGGATTGGAATTCCACCCTGGGCACGCATCTAGACTACGTGGGCAGAGATAGCAATAGAAGGGGATGCAAATGCCTCAAAGACCTGCTCAGACGTTTCCAACTGTCTGACAAGTACCGACTGGACCACCCGAATGTGCCAATGTGTACATGGAGTAACCGCATCGGGTCGTCCAGATCATACTTAGATAGAGTATTCTGTAGGACAATAGATAAAAATAGTGTTGGTTGTCCACAATTTCATATAGTCAGTTACACAGATCACAAGTTTGTGACTTGTACACTTGACTTAGATAAGACACATAGGCAGGGTCCTGGTTACTGGAAACTGAACGCGTCTTTTACAGCACGACAGGTTTACAGGGACCGGATCAGCACATTAGTTAAGAGAGCTTTGACGGGTACCATCATCAACAACAGATGGTGGTATGCCCTAAAAAAACAATTAAAGCAGAATCAGTCAGATACAGTAAAGCCCTAGCATTAGACCGAAATAGAATAGAGGAGAGAATTAGTTAAGGTTTTAGAAGAGGCACTTAGAACTGGCATCGCGTCCAACGTGCTGGCGGCGAGATTGGCCCTCGACCAACACCTCAACACCTCAAGTATTCATGACACGAGGGATGCGTTGTCAGAGCTAGGATGCGTGCTCTGAGGAACGAAGGAGTTGGAGCCGCCCAAGAGGCCCGAGTGGTGGAGACGCAACGAGGCAACAGAGCCACCATCAAGTCTCTTATAGATGAACAGGGGCGCGAATTGCTCGAGCCTAAAAGGATGTGTGGGGCTTTTCAACAACACTTCACCCAACTGTTTGGGACAAGTGGTGGGTCAGAACGCAGAGTGGACTTTAGTGCATACCTGCATGCCTTGCCACGACTCTCAGCAAGAGAGGTGCAGTCTTGTGAAAGGCCTATCACAGCTGTGGACGTACAGGATGCGATGGAGGGCTGCGCGAGAGACAAGTCACCAGGCTTGGATGGTCTGCCCTACCAACTTTATTGTCATATGCCAGACTTGTTTGGAGGCGTCTTGGCAGCTGTCTACTGCAACTGGCAGCAAAACGGGAGTATTCCTGCTTTTGTAAAGCGAGGAGCAGTGGCACTGATTAAGAAAGACCCAAACAAGGGGGACGTCATAGATAATTTCAGGCCCATCACTCTGCTCAACGCAGATTTGAAAATTTTAGCCAAGGTGTCAGCCGAGAGGTTGGTGCTTGTCATCAAGAAACTAATCGACAAGGCGCAAACATGCGCCGTGCCGGGTAGAAGTATTCATGACAACCCCCATCTGATGCGCTACATCATAGACAGGGTAGTTAAGAATCCTGGCATAGGTGGGGCGCTGATCAATTTGGATTAATCAAAAGCTTTCGATAGGGTAGACCATCACTACTTAGAGGCTGTCCTTAAAGCGGCTGGTTTCGGTCCAGTTTTCCGCGGTTGGATCGCTGCCTTATACAGCAGCATCCGCTCAGTAGTTCGCGTAAATGGTCATCTATCCAGACCTTTTAACATCATGCGTTCGGTCCGTCAGGAATGCCCCCTCTCATCGCTGCTGTATGTATTGACTCTTGAGCCACTACTGCGGAAACTGGCGACGCTGAGGGGCATCCCACGAGAGCTGGGATGCGGGAGGAGCGTGTCTGCATACGCGGATGACGTCACCGTCATAGTGTCGAGCTACCAGCACATCGAGCTGGTCGGCGAGACACTAAAAGAACACGAAGCGGTAACGGGAGCAAAAATTAACCGGGAAAAGTCAGTGGGCTTGCGGCTCGGCACCTGGAGAAGCAGGCCCATGCCGTCCAACAGCATCTCCATCGTGGGACGCTGGACGGACGGACCGGTTAAATTGCTCGGGGTCTGGTTCGGTCCGGACCTCCAAATGGAGAAGAACTGGGGCGAGATAACGACTAGGGTGGCTACTCTCACCCAGAAATGGGCTGAGAGAAAGCTATCCCTAAAAGGTCGGGCGGAGGTGGCGAACGCGTACATCGCATCCGTCATCGAGTATCGTCTGACCGTCGTGCCTTGTCCCGACCCTACCATCACCAAACTGGAACGTATACTCTTCCGCTTCCTTTGGAAGGGAAACGTTCCGATGGTCAGGCGATCCATTTGCTGTCAACACCCGCTAAATGGAGGGCTGGGCATGCCGTGGTTGATGATGCGCAGACATGCGCTGAGACTGCGACATCTCCGGCGCTTCATAGACGACGGGGAACAGGTGTGGTCGCCTTTTGTGCGACGCGCTTTCTCGCAGCTCGTCTCCTTGGACGAACTATAAGCAGAGACCGAGGCTAGGCGAATGGCACCGCGAGTGTCGCGTTGCTCTCAAGCAACTCTGCCGTCCGGGGTCGAACTTGTGCGACTCCATCACAACAAAAGCATTTTATAGAGGATTAGTGGAGGGGAGGTGCGACGACGAACTCGGGCAGAGTCTGGGCGTCGACGAGGAACACCTGACCCGCCTGTTCAGGACAACTTTCGGGCCGGGACCTATGAACAATCACCAAAGATCCCTGGCCTGGCAGTGCTATCGAGAAGCATTACCTGTTCGGGATAAGCTCTACAGACACGGTTCCAGACATACTGGACCGACTTGCCCGAGATGCGGTCAGAGCGACGAAACCGTTCTGCACGCACTCGTGCAATGTCCAACCATTTCAGACCTGTGGGCTTATGCCGAACGGCCGAGTCTATCGTGAGAATTGCTCCGCCCCCTTCCCTCAACCGGGAAGGCAAGGCAGTTTTCATCGTACTGGTGGCCATGGTGAAAGAATGTGTGTGGTGGACCCGAGCGAAAGGATTAGAGACAAACACTTACCTCTCTGGCCAATCGCTCATCAACTTTTTCAAGTACCACTTGAAAAGGAAGGTGAGAATGGAGAGGGAAGTTTTGTCTCGCGAAAGATTAAAAAAAAGATGAGGGTGGAAACATTGTCGTGCTCATGACGCCTATTAAGATTGAAGAATGAATCCACATTTTATCTTCAGGCAACAGCAAAGATGGTGCGTGCGAGTGACGAAACC